>NW_019942630.1:176164-180761 GCF_002910315.2 Salvelinus sp. IW2-2015
GCCGGAATTCTTACTGGTTGGTAGGTGATCAAATACTTATGTCATGCAATAAAATGCAAATTAATTATTTAAAAATCATACAATGTGATTTTCTGGATTTTTGTTTTAGATTCCGTCTCTCACAGTTGAAGTGTACCTATGATAAAAATTACAGACCTCTACATGCTTTGTAAGTAGGAAAACCTGCAAAATCGGCAGTGTATCAAATACTTGTTCTCCCCACTGTATATGGCAAAACAGACAAGGCTGACTTAGATTGTTGATAACATGTAAACTATATTTAGTCTCCAAATGTTTATTGAAAAGATAAATAAATGTGCACTTGTTGCCTCAAATACATCATTACAGTTATTGGTTAGCTAGCTTGACATCAGTCAAAACACATCAAAACAAGACATGGTATCAAGAACAAGATAAAAGTAGCTGAGACGAGCCACCTAGGATTCCCCACAAGGCAGCTTCTTGTCATTGTTGCTAGCTATCTGYCCATCCAGAATCACAACAGCACATGGACTACCGTCCCATAGAAGAGTGCACATCATTTTCGTGACATTGTTAGCTAACCCGTCTATAGGAATGAATGGAATTCTACAGTATTTCAATGACATTTTTCAAGCACAAAATTACATGTATTTAACTACAGTATGTTTTGCTGTAGTGGGGACAGTAACATCAGTACTCTCAAAAAGGTGTACACGAAGGAAAATGTTTATTTATCTATTTTTGTGTTTGTGTGTGTGTTTAGCTCATATAATATAATTTTTAAGTTTGCATTAGGGTGTCTGTAATAGAATAAATGTGGCAAAAACGAATTGTATTAATAAATCCAAAAATGGTGGGGAAGTACTAAAATGGAGCTTCAGTCATCTAGTCTATATACAGTATATACACTGAGTGTACAAAACATTAGGAACACCTGCTCTTTCCATGACATAAATCCTTGGTTCCAACTCACAGCACAGGAGTCCTTGCAAATACCAACTACAAAGTCATTAATGGACTGTGCAAATGTGAATAATGCCAGTGTGTCGGTTTCACTTGGAAGCGTTGAACAAGGATTTGTTAGGTAGAATACTATGTGTTTTATGACATCCGTGTTAAGGTAGACCTGCGCCAATATACAGTATCTAGTAAATTCTTCCAAGGGAACGAGGCCATAATTTCAAACAAAATAAACATTACATATGGGAATATTTTCACATACATTACCCATGTACAGTACCTTACATCATAAGAGAGAGCGAGAGAGAGAGTTAGTAGGAGAGAGAGAGTTAGTAAGAGTTATATGCGGCAGAGTAGGGAGTACCATCACAGAGGCGAGGGGGATAATAGAGGTCAGAGATGGACAATGGAGACGTTATTAGAAGATGACAGACGAAAAGAAAAACAGGTCTGATATAGTAGGGGAAGAGAGAGAGTTATCTATAGACGCGAAGAGAGAGAGAGAATGGTAAGCGGGAGAAGAAGAGAGGAGAGAGAGAGTAGTTAGTAAGAGAGAGAGAGAGTTAAGTAGGAGAGAGAGTAGTAAGAGAGAGAGAGATTAGTAGTGGAGAGAAAGAGAAGAGAGAGAGTTATTAGAGGAGAGAATCCAGGACGAGAGAGCTAGAATCACAATACCATTTACATATCTTACTGTATATCTGTTTCAAGGACATATCATTAGTTTTTTTGTTACCCGCAGAGCATTCTTTAAATGGTAATTCAGAGAAGGTATTTATATAGGTGTAGGCCGAACAGCTCCTAATGAATTATTAATTGGTGGCAGCACAGGTTTGGTGTCATTTACCCCAACATTTCACACTGATTCTATAAACACTCGGGCTGCTGCTGACTGACCAGTCAAGTTGCAGCTCCATACAATATTCATCAGCAGAAATGAATGGTTATACCCTCCAGGATTAGATGGAACGAAAAACACAATAACAAAAAATCCTCCCCACTTGTAAAAACACAGCATGCCCCCCAGGAGGTCAAATGGCTTGAGAGGAGCTGCTCCCATGCCTCATAATGCCCTCCAGAGGATGAAGGGATGAGCGAGCAGAGGAGATGAGTGTAGGTGGGGTGGGGGCGAGGTATGTTGAAATTAAACTACACAGGGGCCATGGAGAGCTCCTAAACACTTGAAGTCAGAGTAACTCCAGTGGGTGGTACCCATGACGTGGGTAGGGAGGTACTCCAGTGGGTGGGTTATTCTCCGTGGGTCTCCATTGGGTGTAACTCCATGTGGGTGGTATCCAGTGGGTACTCCTAGTGGGTGGAGGTATCTCCAGGGTGGGTAGGGTACTCCAGTGGGTGGTATTCCAGTGGTGGTATCTCCAGTGGTGGGTATATTCCAGTGGCTGGAGAATGGGTGGGTAACTCCAGGTGGCAGGTGGGTAACTCCAGTGGGTGGGTATCTCCAGTGGTGGGTATCTCCAGTGGGTGAATGCCGGGTATTCTGTGGGTGGGTACTCCTGTAGGTGTGGTCTCCAGTGGGTGGGTAACTCCAGTTGGGGGGTAACTCCAGTGTGTGGTTTATCTCCAGTGGGTGGGTATCTCCAGTGGGTGGGTATCTCCGTGGTGGGTAACTCAGTGGGTGGTTCATCTGTGGGTGGGTAACTCCAGTGGGTGGGTAACTCCAGTGGTGGGATCTCCAGTGGTGGGTATCTCCAGTGGGTGGGTACTCCTGATGTGGTGGGTAACTCCAGTGGGTGGGTAACTCCATGAGTGGGAACTCCAGTGGGTGGGTATCTCAGTGGGTGGGACTCCTGTGGGGGTATTCAGTGGGGTGTATCTCCAGTGGGTGGGTAACTCCAATGGTGGGTATCTCGTGGTGTATCTCAGTGGGTGGGTATCTCTGTGGGTGGGTCTCCAGTGGGTGGGTAACTCCTGGGTGGGTAACTCCTGTGGGTGGGTTCCAGTGGGGGTATCTCCAGTGGGTGGGTATTCCAGTGGGGTGGTACTCCAGTGGGTGGGTACTCCTGTGGCGTGGTAGATCTCCAGTGGTGGGTAACTCCTGTGAGTGGTAATCTCCAGTGGGTGGGTACTCCAGTGGGTGGTACTTCAGTGGGTGGAGTATCTCCAGGTGGAATCTCGGTGGGTATCCTTGTGGGGGGTACTCTCCAGGCGGTGGGTATCTCCAGTGGGTGGGTATCTCCAGTGGGTATCTCCAGTGGGTGGTAAGCCTCAGTGGGGGGATCTCCGTGGGTGGGTATCTCCAGTGGGTGGGTAACTCCTGTGTGGTTAATCTGTGGGTGGTATCTCCAGTGGGTGGTACCCAGTGGTGGGTATTCCTGTGCGTGGTAACTCCGTGTGGGTACTCCGGGGTGCATCTCCAGTGGGTAACTCCGTGTGGTGTACTTCCTGTGGGTGGGTAATCTCCAGTGTGAGATCTCCATGGCGGGTATCTCCAGTGGGTGGTACTCCAGTGGTGGGTAATCCTTGGTGGTAACCCTGTGGTGGTATACCCAGTGGTTGGGTAACTCCAGTGGGTGGTATCTCCTTGGTGGGGTATCCCAGTGGTGGGTAACTCCAAGTGGTGTAACTCCAGTGGGTGGGTAACTCCATGTGGTATCTCCTGTGATGCGTAACTCCTGTAATCGGTGGTAACTCCTGTGGGTGGGTAACTCCTGTGTGGGATATTCCAGTGTGGTGGGTTAACTCCAGTGTGGTATCTCCAGTGGTGGTATCCCAGTGGTGGGTATCTCCAGTGTGGGGTGGGTATCTCCATGGGGTAACCTGTGGTGGGTAACTCCTGTGGGTGTGGTATCTCCATGGTGGTAAAAACTCCAGTGGGTGGTGATTCTCCAGTGGGGGTAACTCCCGTGGGTGGTAACTCGTGGTATCTCCATGTGGGTACCTGGGGTGTATCTCCAGTGGGTGGAACTCCAGTTGGTGTGGTTTTACTCCAGTGGGTGGGTAACTCCAGTGGCGTGGTATCTCCAGTGGGTAACTCCAGTGGTGGTATCTCCAGTGGGGTAACTCCAGTGGGTAACTCCAGTTGGGGGGGTATCTCCTGTGGGTGGTATCTCCAGTGGGTGGTATCTCCAGTGGGGGTAACTCCGTATGGTATCTCCAGTGGGTGGGTAACTCCCTGGTGGGTATCTCCATGGGGGTATCTCCAGTGGGTGGTAACTCCAGTGGGGGTTATCTCAGGTGGTAACTCCAGTGGGTGGTAACCTCCCAGTGGTGGTATCTCCAGTGTGGGTATCTCCAGTGGGTGGGCGTATCTCCAGTGCGTGGGGTAACTCCAGGGGGACTCCAGGGGGTATTCAGTGGTAACTCCTGTGGATCTCCAGTGGTGAGTAACTTCCGTGGGTGTAACTCCCAGTTGGGTAACTCCTGTGGTGGGGTAACTCCAGTGGTGGTAACTCCAGTGTGTGTGGTACTCCAGTGGTGGTAATCTCCAGTGTGGGTACTCCAGTGTGGTATCTCCAGTGGTGGTAACTCCATGGTGGGTAAACTCCGTGTGGGTGGTGATCTCCAGTGGGTGGGTAACTCCTGTGGTGGTAACTCCTGGGCGTGGGATCTCCAGCTGCGGTATGCCAGTGGCAGTGGGTAAAACTCTGTGCGTGGTATCTCCTGTGGTGTACATTATATTTGCGCCAAAGCTGGCTCA
>NW_019942630.1:180786-377949 GCF_002910315.2 Salvelinus sp. IW2-2015
TGAGGAGTTAGAGGAGAGAGAGAGTTAGTCAGAGAGAGAGAGAGAGAGTTAGTCAGAGAGAGAGAGAGAGTTAGAGTCAGAGAGAGAGAGTTGTCAGAGAGAGAGAGAAAGAGAGAGAGAGAGAGAAAGAGAGAGAGAAGAAAGAAAGAGAGCTAGTTGGAGATAGAGTTAGTAGGAGAAAGATAGAGAGAGTTAGTCGGAGAAGAGAGTGAGTAGGAGAGAGAGAGAGGTTAGTCTGAGAGAGAGTTAGTCAGAAAGAGAGAGAGTCAGTAGGAGAAAGAGAGTAAATAGGAGAGAGAGAGTTAGTAGGGAGAGAGAGAGTTAGTAGGGGAGAGAGAGTTAGTAAGAGAGAAGAGTAAGTAGGAAGAGAGAGTAAGTAGGAGAGAAGGTAAGTAGGAGAGAGAGAGATATTGAGAGAGAGAGAGTTAGTTGGAGAGAGAGATTAGTCAGAGAGAGAGAGTAGGAAGACAGTTAGTTGGAGAGAGAGAAGATTAGTCAGAGAGAGAGAGTAGGAGAGAGGAGAGAGAGTTAGTAGGAGAGGGAGAGTTAGAGGAGAGAGAGCGTTAGTCAGAGAGAGAGAGAGTAGGAGAGAGAGAGTTAGAGAAAGAGTAGAAGAGAAAGAGTAGAGAGAGAGAGAGTGTGTCAGAGAGATAGAGAGAGTTAGTAGGAGAGTGATAGTTGGTAGGAGAGAGAGAGAGAGTTAGTAGGAGAGAGAAAGAGTTGGTAGGAAAGAGAGAGATCAGGACAGCCATTAACGTCCCATCTGAAAGACAACGTCCTACACAGCGCGACGTCCCCAATCACTGCCCTGGGATATTTAATTTTAGACCAGAGAAAAGAGTGCTCCTACTGGCCCTCCAACACACTTCAAACAGCATCTGGTCGCCTATTCAGTGACCGACCAGGACCACCCTACTCAGCTTCAGAGGCAAGCCAGAGAGTGAGTAGGAGAGAGAGAGAGAGAGAGTTAGTCTGAGAGAGAGTAGTAGGAGAGGGAGAGAGAGAGTTAGTCAGAAAGAGAGAGAGTAGTAGGAGAAAGAGAGTAAGTAGGAGAGAGAGAGTTTTTAGGGGAAGAGAGAGTTAGTAGGAGAGAGAGAGAGATTTTTAGGGGAGAGAGAGAGTTAGTGGAGAGAGAGAGATAGTTAGTAGGGGAGAGAGAGAGAGTAGTAGGGGAGAGAGAGAGAGTAGTAAGAGAGAGAGAGAGGTAGTAGTTGAGAAAGAGAGAGAGTTAGTAGGGGAGAGAGAGTTAGTAAGAGAGAGAGAGAGTTAGTAGTTGAGAAAGAGAGAGAGTTAGTAGGAGAGAGAATTCCAGGACGAGAGAGCTAGATCACAATACCATTTACATATCTTACTGTATATCTGTTTCAAGGACATATCATTAGTTTTTTTGTTACCCGCAGAGCATTCTTTAAATGGTAATTCAGAGAAGGTATTATATAAGGTGTAGGCCGAACAGCTCCTAATGAATTATTAATTGGGCAGCACAGGTTTGGTGTCATTTACCCCAACATTTCACACTGATTCTATTAAACACTCGGGCTGCTGCTGACTGACCAGTCAAGTTGCAGCTCCATACAATATTCATCAGCAGAAATGAATGGTTATACCCTCCAGGATTTAGATGGAACGAAAAACACAATAACAACAAATCCTCCCCACTTGTAAAAACACAGCATGCCTCCCAGGAGGTCAAATGGCTTGAGAGGAGCTGCTCTCATGCCTCATAATGCCCTCCAGAGGATGAAGGGATGAGCGAGCAGAGGAAGATGAGGTGGGGTGGGGCGGAGGTATGTTGAAATTAAACTACACAGGGGCCATGGGAGAGCTCCTAACACTTGAAGTCAGAGAACTCCAGTGGGTGGGTAACTCCAGTGGGTGGGCCAAAACTTTTCAGCACTTTTTCCCCCCATGACTGATCAAAACTTGTTYTCTCATGGCTCTCTCTTGTCCCTCTGTAGCAGACATATGCTGAGCCATATGTTTGGAACATTGAATTGCAATAAAATCACAGTATTGAATCATAATACATATCGACACCTAAGTATCGTAATAATATAATTTTTCATTTAACCTCTATTTTACCAGGTAAGTTGACTGAGAACACATTCTCATTTACAGCAACAACCTGGGGAATAGTTACAGRGGAGAGAACAAATGAGCCAATTGGAAGCTGGGGATGATTAGGTGGCCAGATTGGATATATGGCCAGGACACCGGGGTTAACRCCACTACTCTTACAATAAGTGCCACGGGAACTTTATTGACCACAGAGAGTCAGGACAGCCATTTAACGTCCCATCTGAAAGACGACGTCCTACACAGCGCGACGTCCCCAATCACTGCCCTGGGATATTTAATTTTAGACCAGAGAAAAGAGTGCCTCCTACTGGCCCTCCAACAACACTTCAAACAGCATCTGGTCGCCCATTCAGTGACCGACCAGGACMAACCCTACTCAGCTTCAGAGGCAAGCCAGCAGTGGGATGCAGGGTGGTATGCTGCTGGGTTTGTTAGGTACTTGGCAATTCCCAGCCCTATAAGCCATGTCAGTATTGTCATGCCAACAGCCCAAAACATTAGCGAGAACTAGCACCACAGGCACTAGCCACTGCATGAAAGACAAGGGAGGGATTATCTGAATGGACCCAAACCCATATGCTGTACAGGGCTCTGGATGGACATGCCTGCAGGGCTCTGCTCTGGRTGGAGGTGATAAAGAGGGGATATGAGGTGATAAAACTAAGGCGCTAGAGGGTCAGTGAATGGGGGTGGGGCAATAAGTTAGCAATAAGTTTATTGCTAACATGACTCAWAAAATCCTGGGGCTCTTCGACCCTCTTAACAAGTTACTGCCATTAGAAGCTACTGATCTGCACACCGGTGTCAAACTTGTCTGCAGTACGTAGGGTGCGGTGAAAAACTGTGATGTGATGCTGAATTGGAAAAGCTTAGGGAGGCATGCCAGGAGGGTGCGAGTACCCCAGCTCCAAGCAAACGACGGAGACTCATGAGTAAAACTCTGCAAGAGTACGTAGTTGAAATCACAGGGGGTCGGCATGATGATGGAGACAAAAGGGAGTGTAAGTTACTGTTTTTCAGCACTAGATGCCGTGCTGGGGGAAATGTCATCAAGATTTAGCGAAGGAAATAGTCAACTGGTGGAAACTCTGTGTACCATGGATCCCGAGAGCCGGAACTGTTTGGATGTGAAGAAGGTCAAACCATTKTTGGATCTAACCAAAACTGAACCGGTGGAGGAAGAGTTTATTGTGGCTCGCACATTCTTGCAAAGTRAAATCACAACCACAGCCAGCAACAACAAATGGACCCCACTCAGTGTTCTTTAAAGATACGGTGGGTCTTTGTCAGCAATACCGATTGTGCTGTTGCCACTGACACATGGACTAACATTTGGGGTATCTACAGCAGTAAATTCCTTCTCCACCCTGAAGACCGTATTCAGTGAACACAGACGCATCAACTAAAAGACTAGCTTTTCCAGCTGACATTTGAGAGGGACCCAAYAAGTAAATTTYGCCAGGAAGGAGAATGGAATCAGAAACTTCTCATGAGTTTCAACACATCATCGAGGAGGCTTCAGCTCTTCTAAATGGTAAGCTACAACCTTTATAGCCCTGGCCGCCGTGCCAGAATTATGAATGCATTGTAAACCTGGTTGATTTTTTGTGTGAAATGTATAGTTACTTTAGGCCTTTGCTTTTTACTGCAACGCATGTTACATTTATCAGTCATTCTTAATGTCATTGCTTGCATTTGTGGGTCTAATTGCTATTGATAGATATACAGCTTTGCATTATTCTATGAGTATAGGGACCAATGTAGCCTATTGGTTGTGCTCTGAGGTGAGCCCTGCGGTGAAGTGTCCTGGCTGTCTACTTCGCTGTGCTGAAATTGGCAGCTCATCTAAAGTTATCCTTTCATTGTGCTGACTGGCGATAGCCTTCTGTCCATGGTCCTGAATCGATTGTTACGGTGTATGCCGTTTTAAAGAGAGCATCTTGGGCTGCCAGTCTTCGTGGGGCTTCTCTTCAACATTGTGTGCTTTCTTGTGTGCAGAATTACAGTTGTTGTGTATTTGGTTGAGGTTCAGGTAGGCCTACATTATTGTACGTTTTGTATGTCTCATTAGTATAGGACTAATACTGTGTGTAGTCTACTAAATGAAGTAGGCTAACGTTCACTCTGTTATCATTAGTTTGCATTACACACGGTCATTGTGTTATATTCTACTGTAAAAGTATTGTCAATACTATAAGAAAACGACACACAGACAACTTATTTTGCCCACTCCCTGCTCTCTTGTGTGTGTTTCTCTTTGAATGGGCATTTACTCTTACCCGCGACAGATTCAAATTGGCTACTGTCATGTAGGAAATTTCTCATCAGCTATGAATATAGAATATGCAGTTAGTTTGATTGTTAGCTTTTTCTGAAACTCTCCCACACGGGATATATTGTGCACCTGGATAAGTGATCTGCTTGGCTTACTGTAGGTTCTTACTGTAGGTTCTTACTGCAGGTTCTTACTGTAGGTTCTTACTGTAGTTTACTCTCATTGTGTAGCATCTGTCACGATCGTGTGGAGAGACGGACCAAGACGCAGAGTGTGCAAAAGACATCTTCTTTATTTTAAGAAGAGAGAAAAAACAAACAAGAAACGAACAACTAATCACGAACTAACAAAATAACAAAACTGACGACCGTGAAGCTAATAATACAGATAGTGCTGACACAAACACTACACATAGACAATTACCCACAAACACCTAAAGCCTATGGCTACCTTAAATATGGCTCCCAATCAGAGACAACAATAACCAGCTGTCTCTGATTGAGAACCAAATCAGGCAACCATAGACTTTCCTAAACACCTACACTCAACCATAGACATACCTAGACACATACACTCAACACAAACCCATACACTACAACCAACACCCCGAGACCAATATCACCCAAAACACACACATACCCCATGTCACACCCTGACCTAACTAAAATAATAAAGAAAACAAATAATACTAAGGCCAGGCGTGACAGTACCCCCAAAAAGGCGCGACTCCGGCCGCAAAACCTGACATATAAAGGGAGGGTCGGGTGGGCCCTAATATGGCGGCGGCTCGGGTGCGGACGTGGCCCCACTCCAGCATTGTCAATATCCGCTTCGGTGTCTCTGGTAGATCCTGGCTGACTGGCGATTCAGCCGATCCCGGCTGACTGGCGACTCTGGCTGCCATGCTGGCGGCGACTCTGGCTGCCATGGCTGCGGGGCGATCTGGCTGCCCATGCTGGCGGCACTCTGGCTGCCCATGGCTGGCGGCGACTCTGGCTGCCCATGGCTGGCGGGCACTCTGGCTGCCCATGGCTGGCTGACGCTCTGGACGCCATGGCTGGCTACGGCTCTGGACGCTCATGCTGGCTGGCGCTCTGGACGCTCATGGCTGCGCGGCGCTCTGAGCTCAGGCGCGCGGCGACTTCTGGCAGATCCGTGCTTGGTTGGCGGTCTGGAGTCGTCTGGTTGGCTCGGGCAGATCCTGTCTGTTGGCGGCTCTGGCAGATCTGTCTGGTGCGCTCGGCGATCGTCTGGTGGCGGCTCTGGCAGATCCGGTCTGGTTGGCGGCTTGCAATCCGTCTGGTGGGCTCTGGCAGATCTGTCTGACGAATGGCTCTAGCAGCTCCTGACTGACGAACGGCTCTGACGCTCGGGACAGACGGGCGGCTCTAATGGCTCGGGCAGACGATGGCTCAAGACGGCACTGGGCAGACGGATGGCTCAGATGGCGCTGGGGAGACGGATGGCTCAGATGGCGCTGGGGAGACGGATGGCTCTGGCCGGATGAGGCGCACTGTAGGCCTGGTGCGTGGTGCCGGAACTGGTGGTACCGGGCTGGGGACACGCATCTCAAGGCTAGTGCGGGGAGAAGGAACAGGGCATACTGGACCCTGGATACGCACATTAGGCCTAGTGCGTGGTGCCGGCACTGGTGGTACCGGGCTGGGGACACGCACTTCAAGGCTAGTGCGGGGAGCAGCAATAGGATGCACAGGACTCTGGAGACGCACAGGAGACTTGGTGCGTGGCGTAGGCACAGGTGATAATGGGCGGGAGACACGCACCAKTGGACGAGTGCGTGGAGGAGGAASAGGGCTCTGGAGACACACTGGAAGCCTGGTGCGTGGTGTAGGCACTGGTGGAACTGGACTGGGGCGGGGAGGTGGCKCCGGAAATACCGGACCGTGCAGGCGTACTGACTCCCTTGAGCACCGAGCCTGCCCAACCTTACCTGGTTGAATGGTCCCCGTCGCCCGCCCAGTGCGGGGAGGTGGAATAACCCGCACCGGGCTATGTAGGCGAACCGGGGACACCATGCGTAAAGCTGGTGCCATGTAAGCCGGCCCGAGGAGACGCACTGGAGACCAGACGCGTTGAGCCGGCTTCATGGCACCTGGCTCAATGCCCAATCTAGCCCTACCAGTGCGGTGAGGTGGAATAACCCTTACCGGGCTATGAACACGTACAGGAGACACCGTGCGCTCTACTGCGTAACACGGTGTCCGCCCGTACTCCCGCTCTCCACGGTTAGCCTGGGAAGTGGGCGCAGGTCTCCTACCTGCCCTCGGCCCACTACCTCTAAGCCCCCCCCCAAGAAATGTTTGGGTTGTACTTGCGGGCTTCCAGCCTTGCCTCCGTGCTGCCTCCTCATATCGCCTCCTCTCGGCTTTCGCTGCCTCCAGCTCTTCACGAGGGAGGCGATATTCTCCCGGTTGTGCCCAAGGTCCCTTTCCATCCAAAATCTCCTCCCAAGTCCATGAATCCTTTGTTCCTTGCTCCTGTTGCCACTGATCACGCTGCTTGATCCTTGTTTGGTGGGTAATTCTGTCACGATCGTGTGGAGAGACGGACCAAGACGCAGCGTGTGCAAAATACATCTTCTTTATTTTAAGAAGAGAGAAAAAACAAACAAGAAACGAACAACTAATCACGAACTAACAAAATAACAAAACTGACGACCGTGAAGCTAATAATACAGATAGTGCTGACACAAACACTACACATAGACAATTACCCACAAACACCTAAARCCTATGGCTACCTTAAATATGGCTCCCAATCAGAGACAACAATAACCAGCTGTCTCTGATTGAGAACCAAATCAGGCAACCATAGACTTTCCTAAACACCTACACTCAACCATAGACATACCTAGACACATACACTCAACACAAACCCATACACTACAACCAACACCCCCTATACCATATAATCACCCAAAACACACACATACCCCATGTCACACCCTGACCTAACTAAAATAATAAAGAAAACAAATAATACTAAGGCCAGGGCGTGACAGCATCACACATTTTACATCGACGTAGCCTATAGTTGTAATGATTGAAGGCTGTAAGAATCTTTTCCAGCACAGTGGTGCTCATCCTGTACATCTGACCTGTGCGTGTTGCTAGGCGTAAATTATGTGTAGGCCTACATTAGCTATGGCTGCATTTCAGATACACTAGTATGTAGTAGTGGGGAGCATCTCTTTGTTATGTTATTCTATAAAACAACGGTTATTGATGTGTATGGCTACATTTCAGTAGTAGGACCAATCTACCTTTTATTAGGGCTCTAAAGCAATACTAGTTGTGTCCCCCGTGGATTTAAAATGCCCCCTCGGGCAAGTCTTCCTGGAGCCGGGCATGGTTACACATCAGGAACAGCCAGGGATGAAATGGTATAAACCAGGTTACTGTTTTCTGTGGGATGTTGACAACACAATGACAGCAGTCCAGATATATGGCAAGTAGAGTGTTGGCCCCTAGCTACTACCACTGATGCTGCAGTACACACCACAGCCACACTACACACCAGATGTTGTTGTATGCATCACTTATGCATGAAGTGTTTTCTACTTTGGTATGGTGTGTTTATGTTTAACCATTTCAACTGCTCTTGGCGATAATAGGAATGCATTTGTCAATGTTTGATAGCTTATTGTATGGYTATGCTAAAATGATTTTGTAACATTTGAATCACACGAGGTGGAGATAATAAAGTGATCTGAATGAAGAGCCTCAGCTGGAGAATGGCCCCAATTCACAGGTACAGGAGGGAGTGAAGGGCTAGTGGTGTTTTAATGCAGGGAGCATCTGTATGCAGGCAGGGAGGCTCAGCAGCCGGAGGGGGATGAAATATTCATCAAATACTGTCTTTCTGACAATGAAGCTACATGACCATGGTCTCCGTTTCAAACATCCAAGGTGCCCAAAGCAAATAGGGAACTTACCTGACATCATTTCAGTTTGTTTCATTCAGCACTAGGGTGCCAACGCGACACCAGCATTCACAACTCAACAGCACAATTAAACGAGGGACTAGTAGTGAGTCACTGTGATAAAAAATAAACACTGCCCTCACCTGAGAAACAATAGATGTAGATATAGTGAGGGAATGCATGAATCTTTAATTGTCTGGCTGTGAACCGCAGAGGATAAAAAACATGCAGCCCTCAAGTGTAGCCCCCTGTAGAAATCCAGGGTTAAACCTAGACTGTGTTATCATATTTTCTATGAAGCACAGCATTTCTCCTGGATTACGGTATCTTCTATTTAAATGTCAGGATCTGTTGTTTGGTCTGTGGTGTGGGATGGAGGTTCCAGATTCCCAAAGCCTGCTGTCCATGGTCGTAATACCAAGTGGACAGAGAATGGAATCTGATTGGGCTAGAGAACCCGAGAAAAAGGTCATTGTGCAATAACATCTATTTTATTGTAGATGTTCATATGCCTAACTATTCATAATACTCAGTTTATATTATCCCTGTACTGTATGCACATATGACGCTCAGCAACCCTTAGTAGCCAGTCACTCAAAGAGGCTTTGGCCTATGTCCTGTGGTTCATTTTTATGTTTAATGCCCCAACAAAGAGAGTTGTGACTAAGGAAGCATGCGACAACAACAGGATATCCCCTGTTTATAGCAGATATGCACCAAATATTAATCACATGAATTCATGGCGATATCAGTTGGTATCCTGGCTCCTTGAAAAAGCCATGTTAATCTGACTTCACCTCAGGGAGCATCTCTTACATTTTAGAGAAACAACTGACCATGACATCTCTTTCAAAACAGTACAGTCAATAAGGTTACCCATATTCACTGATATTTAGCTACGGCATAAAGATAATACATTTGTCATGAAAATCTGGCAATTGGAAGAAACGTGATAAAGTGGCAAAAGATATGTAGGCTACCATGTAATGCTACCCTGTAAACCCAATGCACATTTAATGATATATATATATATTTTTTTCACCTTTATTTAACCAGGTAGGCTAGTTGAGAACAAGTTCTCATTTGCAACTGCGACCTGGCCAAGATAAAGCATAGCAGTGTGAACAGACAACACAGAGTTACACATGGAGTAAACAATAAACAAGTCAATAACATGGTAGAAAGAAAAAAAAAGAGAATCTATATACAATGTGTGCAAAAGGCATGAGGTAGGCAATAAATCGAATAATTACAATTTAGCAGATTAACACTGGAGTGATAAATCATCAGATGATCATGTGCAAGAAGAGATACTGGTGTGCAAAAGAGCAGAAAAGTAAATAAATAAAAGCAGTATGGGGGGTGAGGTAGGTAAATTGGGTGGGTAGTTTACAGATGGACTATGTACAGCTGCAGCGATCGGTTAGCTGCTCGGATAGCAGATTTTTWAAGTTGTTGAGGGAGATAAAAGTCTCCAACTTCAGAGATTTTTGCAATTCGTTCCAGTCGCAGGCAGCAGAGAACTGGAAGGAAAGGCGTCCAAATGAGGTTTTGGCTTTAGGGATGATCAGTGAGATACACCTGCTGGAGCGCGTGCTGCGGGTGGGTGTAGCCATCGTGACCAGTGAACTGAGATAAGGCGGCACTTTACCTAGCATAGCCTTGTAGATGACCTGGAGCCAGTGGGTCTGACGACGAACATGTAGTGAGGGCCAGCCGACTAAGGCATACAGGTCGCAGTGGTGGGTCGTATAAGGTGCTTTAGTAACAAAACGAATGGCACTTTAAGCTGACAAGAAAAAAACTTGGACTTTCAGCACGACTTACTGGAAATGTTGTTGTACCCTAATTCATGAATTTCTTTATGTAGTCAACTAGACTTACAAAAGGGCTAATCTTTCAGCCTCAAAACCTATAGATTAGATAACATTTATTCAGTAACAATTGAATGACAGGCGCGAGCTATTTGACCATCCATTTCTAGCCTTGCCCTACATCGATTTAAGCCTGGAGGGAAACCATCACTTTAGAGATTCCAAGGGTTTCTGCGTTTACAATTTCTGGGTATCCAATTTCTGTAAGCAGGTCAGCTGCTGTGGGTAAAAACACAAGGATTGATGGCCATAAATGTGTTGACTAATCTTTGCTCTCTATGCCAAGGCATGTAGTGATTCAGGGTCGTTCTGAGCCTAGTGGAAATGAACTGGCAGTGTGAGGGATACGGGTCCCTGCTGTGAAGATAACAGGGGATGTGGGAGGGATGAGAAATAGATCAGTGGTTCCCAAATGATGGGTTTGGTCCCACTGGTGGTTTGCTGCCAATTCCTACTGGGCCAGAGCTTAAGGGATGGAGATATATTGTTCCACTCATCTGGGAGGTTGCAGGAAATTTACTAAAATTATTTTAGATTTTAAGTCACTGTAAATGAAAGTTTTGGATTGTTAGAGACAGTTTGGTAGTTTAAGCAAGTTAGCACACAGCCCAGTAACAAAGACAAGTGACAACAATGATAATCTACAGAGATAGACCTCCTATGTGCTTGTCTACTGTACAACAGGCAGCTTTTAAGATTTTCAAATCAGGAGGGATTAAATAGACGGGCCACATGTTCTTCAGTACCAAAAKAAGTCAATAAGTCATCAGTCGATTCAATCCTGAAGAGGATGATAAATCTACGAAGGAGATTATACTGCATTACAAAAATGCATTTCAGCCTCAGTTGTATTCTCTCAGTGGCAACTCATAGCACACTAACATGTTCTTGTGGACTCTTACGACACACACATTAGACTGTTGACCCTAACATTTCTGTTAAAGAGCCAAGTTAATGAGCCAAAGTGTTTTTTGGGATCAACGGATAAAATATGAGGAAGGTTAATAGCCATAGTCTGTAGAAACAGAAAGTTCCACAACCCAAGATTAGCGTTTGTTTTTTTAGCCCCAGCTGAGCATTATCGCCATCAGAGCAAAATAACGGTAGCATCCCTGTTAGCATGCTCCAAATAGCTTTAGGTCATACAGCAACTTCCAACCATCTACATTAGCAAAGTAATCTGTTAACCCCCTTAGGTCGAAGTCCGCGCCCCGTGGAAATCTAATCATCATAATTTAAAAAAAATCTCGATAAAATCTGTCAGTTTAAACTAGAGATATCTGTTGTTTTGCATTGGATGTGTCTCAATCCACCGAATCTATGTTGCACTTCTGCATCTGCTGTGAAAGGTGACAGAGCTAGATGGGTGTTTGTCAAAAAAACTAAATGATCCTTGGTATAACCTTCTTAAAACAATTCCATATAGCTTAGTAGAACCCCACCTCCCTCCCCCGGCTTAGACAGGTCTTAAACTCTGGGTTAAGAGCAAGAACCTGCATAAAAGAGAGAGAATTATGTGACATTTGGTTTTCAAATATTTTTACTGACAGAGTTCCTAGCAAGCGGCAGATTATTATTAAAAACATTTTCATACAAGAATATTTGGGGAAATTCCAATGTTAAGTTTCAAGGGACACCCCCTTGGGCCTGGCTCATTTGATTGAATTTGATTGAAGAGACACATAATGGTAAGTGACAGCATTATAAGACCATTTTCAAAAAAGAATGACTTATTTTTCCAGCAGGATATCCAGACAAATTAATTTCACCCAGCTCTATATGGCATACAAATGTAGGATCTTCATTTAAGCCACTTTTCTACAGCAGGAAATGTAAATTATGAAGTGGCTAAAAAATTATGGACCTTTCTTTTTAGGGCAAATCAAGTCTGACATTTCTAAGTGGAAATGTCAAACTTTAAAAACCTTTTCAAACTTCAAATACACTACCATTTTATATTTCCAGGAAAATTCTCAGCAATAAAAGAGTGATCAAATGAAGATGCTACATCTGTATGGGTTGAACAGTATATAGCATTACATGGGTTGTAATTATGATTACAGGGTAACATGCATTTGTAAATACCAACCCACTAGGCACAAACTGGTTGATTCAATGTAATTTGTCAACGTATTGTGATGTGGAATCAACATGAAAAATACATTGGATTTAAAAAAAGTAATCAACTGTTGTTTTGAGGGTAACATTTCAATCACAGAATTCTGTCATCATGACAATCAAATTTAAACATTTAAACAAACCTTGTATAAAATATGTTGAATTTGTACCTTTAAAACAATGCCAGCTCTTCAATGTTAAATACACTATCAGAAAAAAAACTATACGATGGGCAGCACCTCCTACTGGACAATCTATCTACAAACATGTACTCTTTGGTCTACTATCCAGTAGATTTAACCAAGCCCTGCTTAGTTATGATATTTGTCACTGACTATTACCAATATGCTATTGTGAGAATGATTAGTGAAAGAGCTCCACTTAAAAACGAAATAAATTAACTTTTGCTATGAAAGTTATTCCAAAGGGTAAGTTTCAAAAGTGACTGCACCTAAAAAACAACGAATCCCTTGGAAACAGCCTATGTGGCATCGATGTGAGTCAGAAACATTTATTATTTTGTCAAAATTGACTACAAAGTGTAAATAGAATAATTTTTGTCTTATCTAAAACAGAGTTTGGAACCTCGATGCGTCAAGAGTAAATAAAGGTTGGGTTTTGATTACAATTATGTCAACAAATCATGCCAACTTTCGCCAAGCTTCTCGTGCAAATCACCCCTCTGCCCACTTCGGGTTCCCTTCATTGAATGGGGCTCTGTTGTTTCATCGCCCCCACCCAACGCGTTCAAAGAATCACGGCCGTTTGAGATTGAAAAGCCCTATACAGATTGACTATGCAATGCATGCTTCCAGAAGGATGCACAACCAACAACTATGGTTTGCATGCCTTGCCGGAGGACCCTATCACACGGAATAGGTGGTTGGAGTTTGTTGGTCCCCAGTGGTGGTGAGTATACCGGTAGCTAAGTCATAGACTGCTGGTTATGTGTTTGATCACTCTCCGAGAAGCAACCCGTATCTAGGGTACAAATAAATATTGGATGCAGCTATGGTGGTACTAACCTACTCATGTCTGACTAAAACAGTGTACTAACTAGCAGCAACAAACCAACCCAGGGCCAGAGCAAAACATGTTACAGCTGTCTTAAAAATATATATATTTAACTAGGCAAGTCAGTTCAAATTCTTATTTACAATGACGGCCTACCGCGGCCAAACCCTCACGACACTGGGCCAATTGTGCACCGCCCTGTGGGACTCCCAATCACAGATGGTAGTGATACAGCCTGGGACTGTACCAGGGTCTGGAATGACACCTCTAGCACTGAGATGCAGGGCTTAGACCGCTGCGCTACTCAGGAGGCACGACAGTTGCAGTGTAATGGACGGCATGAATCTAATCCAATCTGGATCCAGTCAGTCTACAGCTGTAAAGCATAGAATTCACTTCCAAACGAGATTACATTATCTCTCGAGCTATGTTTATAATTGAGGGATGACGAAAATCGTTGACCCTGTTTTTCTCTTAGACAAGGAGCAAAGGTGGGTATCATAAAATGTCTAGAAATGTGATTGTAATGGTTTAGCRACCTCCAAAAATCATTTCACTGTTCACTTGCTATTTTCACAGCTTGTTAGGCAAGACCTCAGAATAAAAGTGTGTCATGCGACACAAGTACACTTCCTCCGTTGTTGCTAGTATCCCTCGACTCCTATGAAAGGACACGCCAACTTAAGGCGTCTGATAGTGACCCAAGTTACTGCCCTGGTGAAACAGACAGGTTAATCAACAACGACAGGCAGTGTGTTATGTGAAAAGTTGTATTAAAAAATACACGGCTTGATAAAATAGTAGTCTAATTGACAATGAAACATGAAAGGTGCACATTGTTATATTAGCAGAACACTGCTTCTATGGTATTATGTCAAGGGTTGTTCATTGGATCTGTTACTACATTTGAAAGTTATCAAAACTTACTTTAGAATATCTACATAAATTCTGCATATTGCATTCCTCTGATATTACCCTGTAGGCAACACATACCGAAGCCTATATACACTACCAGTCAAAAGTTTTTGAACACCTACTCATTCAAGAGTTTTTCTGTATTTTTACTATTTTCAATATTGTAGAATAATAGTGAAGACATCAMAACTATGAAATAATACATATGGAATCATGTAGTAACCAAAAAAGTGTTAAACCAATCAAAATATATTTTATATTTGAGAATCTTCAAATTGCCACCCTTTGCATTGATGATAGCTTTGCACACTCTTGGCATTATCTCAACCAGCTTCACCTGGAATGTTTTTCCAACAGTCTTGAAGGAGTTCCCACATATGCTGAGCACTTGTTGGCTGATTTTCCTTCACTCTGCGGTCCGACTCATCCCAAACCATCTCAATTTGGTTGAGGTCAGGGGATTGTGGATGCCAGGTCATCTGATGCAGCACTCCATCACTCTCCTTCTTGGTAAAATANTCATCCCAAACCATCTCAATTTGGTTGAGGTCAGGGGATTGTGGATGCCAGGTCATCTGATGCAGCACTCCATCACTCTCCTTCTTGGTAAAATAACCCTTACACAGCCTGGAGTTGTGTTGGGTCATTGTTCTGTTAAAAAACATACGATAGTCCCACTAAGCCCAAACCAGATGGMATGGTGTWTCGCTRCAGAATGCTGTGGTAGCMATGCTGGTTWAGTGTSCCTTGAATTCTAAATAAATCACAGACAGTATCACCAGCAAAGCACCCCTACACCATCACACTTCCTCCTCCATGCTWKATGGTGGGAAATACACATGCAGAGATCATCCATTTACCCACACTGCGTCTCACAAAGACACGGCGGTTGGAACCAAAAATCTCCAATTTGGACTCCAGACCAAAGGACAAATTCCACCGATCTAATGTCCATTGCTTGTGTTTCTTGGCCCAAGCAAGTCTCTTCTTATTGGTGTTCTTTAGTAGTGGTTTCTTAGGAGCAATTCGACCACGAAGACCTGATTCACACAGCCTCCTCTGAACAGTTGATCTTGAGATGTGTGTTACTTGAACGCTGTGAAGCAATTATATGGGATGCAATTCTGAGGCTGGTAACTCTAATGAACTTATCCTCTGCATCAGAGGTAACTCTGGGTCTTCCATTATGAGGAAAGCCCATAAAATTGTTTTCTCTGCTACCGCACGGCAAGCGGTACCGGAGCGCCAAGTCTAGGACCAAAAGGGTACTCAACAGCTTCTACCCCCAAGCTATAAGACTGCTGAACAATTAATAAAATTACCACCGGACAATTTACATTGACCAGTCCCCCCTCCCTTTTTGTACAATGCTGCTACTCGTTGTTTATTATCTAAGCGTAGTCACTTCACCCCCACCTACATGTACAAATTACCTCAACTAACTTTGTGACTTCCCTGCACACTGACTCGGTTACCGGTGCCCCTGTATATAGCCTCCACACTGACTCGGTACCGGTGCCCCCTGTATATATAGCCTCCACACTGACTCGGTACCGGTGCCCCCTGTATATAGCCTCCACACTTGACTCGGTACCGGTGCCCCCTGTATATAAGCCTCCACCACTGTCCGGTACCGGTGCCCCCTGTATATAGCCTCCACACTGACTCGGTACCGGTGCCCCCTGTATATAGCCTCCACACTGACTCGGTACCGGTGCCCCCTGTATATAGCCTCCACACTGACTCGGTACCGGTGCCCCTGTATATAGCCTCCACACTGACTCGGTACCGGTGCCCCCGTATATAGCCTCCACACCTGACTCGTACCGGTGCCCCTGTATATAGCCTCCACACTGACCTCAGGGTACCGGTGCCCCTGTATATAGCCTCCACACTGACTCTGGTACCGGTGCCCCCTTGATATAGCCTCACACTGACTCCGGTACGGTGCCCCCTGTATATAGCCTCCACACTGACTCGTTACCGGTGCCCCCTTATATAGCCTCCACACTGACTGCGGTACCGGTGCCCCTGTATATAGCCTCCACACTGACTCGGTACCGGTGCCCCCTGTATATAGCCTCCACATGACTCTGTACCGGTCCCCCTGTATATAGCCTCCACACTGACTCGGTACCGGTGCCCCCTGTATATAGCCTCCACACTGACTCGGTACCGGTGCCCCCTGTATATAGCCTCCACACTGACGTCGGTACCGGTGCCCCCTGTATATAGCCTCCACACTGACTCGGTACCGGTGCCCCCTGTATATAGCCTCCACACTGACTCGGTACCGGTGCCCCCTGTATATAGCCTCCACATGACTCTGTACCGGTCCCCCTGTATATAGCCTCCACACTGACTCGTTACCGGTGCCCCTGTATATAGCCTCCACACTGACTCGGTACCGGTGCCCCCTGTATATAGCCTCCACACTGACTCGGTACCGGTGCCCCCTGTATATAGCCTCGTTATTGTTATTCTTTTTGTGTAACTTTTTATTATTACCTTTATTTTAGCCTACTTGGTAAATATTTTCTGAACTCTTCTTGAACTGCACTGTTGTTTAAGGGCTTGTAAGTAAGCATTTCACGGTAAAGTCTACACTTGTTGTATTCGGCGCATGTGACAAATTAAGTTTGATCTGATTTGATTAAGAGGGAAAGAAATTCAAAAAAATTACTTTTAAGGAGGTACACCTGTTAATTGAAATGCATTCCAGGCGACTACCTCATGAAGCTGGTTGGGAAAATACCATCAAGGCAAAGGGTGGCTATTTGAAGAATCTCAAATATAAAATATATGTTTTGCTTTGTTTAACACTTTTTTGGTTACTACATGATTCCATATGTGTTATTTCACAGTTTTGATGCCTTCATTATTATTCTACAATGTAGAAAATAGTAAAAATAAAGAAAAACCATTGAATGAGTAGGTGTTCTAAAACATTTGACTGGTAGTGTACATTAAGTGTGCAAAACATTAAGAACACCCTTCTAAAATTAAGTTGAACCCATCCCTCCCCTTCCTTTTTTTTCTCTCAGAACAGCCTCACATTGTTGGGGCTAGGACTCTACAAGGTGTCGAAAGCATTCCATAGGGATGCTGGCCCATGATGACTCCAATGCTTCCCACAGTTGAGTCAAGCTGGCTGGATGTCCTTTGGGTGGTGGACCATTCTTGATACACAAGAAAAACTATTGAGTGTGAAAAACACAGCAGCATTGCAGTTCTTGACACAAACCAGTGTGCCCTTGTTCCTACTACCATACCCCACTCAGGGCACTTAAATATTTTGACCTGCCCATTCAACCTCTGAATGGCAGGTTAGGTTATTCAGGTTAGGTTAAGGTTAGGAAAAGAGTTAGGGTAAGTCTTAGCTACAATGCATCTCGACCAAATTAAGTAGTCTGATTTAACTGTGTTGTGACAAATGTTCATCAACATCAAATTGAGTAAAACTAAATTCCACACAAGATGAAGAATTAGGGATTAATGTTCATCTACATCAAATTGATACTTGCATTGATTCAGTGCAGATTCCCTAAACTCGTGTCCATTTTCAGACTCACAAGTTGACAGTTACCCTGTGGATAATGTAGAGACAGAGAGTCAGTGAAACAATTCCACACAAGATGAAGAATAAATAAGGGGTTAATGTTCAGGAATTAGAAAGCTAAATGATACAAGACTAATTTACATTGTCTGGGGTCTGTCCGTAGGCAGTTGAGGCTCCAGACCAGAAGAATCCACTGCAGGGAAAAATGTGATTATTTTTAGCTAGGAGTAATCTAGCTAACTAGCTGTGTTAGCTAGCTCATTGTAAACTCTTGCTTGCAAGCAATTGAAGAATATATCTTCTTCCCCTGGCACCCGCCAGGTGAAAACATATTGTAAAATCCACATAAAGAGAATCTGCGCATATTCCCTCCAGTGGTGTTTCCAAACGGACTTGTTGCAGAGAAAAATCAGGGTGTAATGAAGTAGTGCATACAAAATGTAATTCTTTGYTTAGGTTTTCATGTATACAATTAAAATGAATGTTTAATGTGTTTCCATCACATTTTCAACTCTGCCGATAGTTTTGTCTCAAACTGTTGCATTAAGTAGCAAATCTGTCTACTCTGGTCTTGGCACCTGCTCTCTAGCCAACAGCTCGCAGACACAGTGCGARTAGGATCTGCGGCTAGGCTAGTCTACTTGATGAGATTATTATGGATAAGAGCGAGAATATTTGTATTTGTCAAACGGCAGTCAAGCATCAATCATCATGTCACCAGAATAAGACCCTCGATATTTATTGGAAAGAGCATCAAGCTCATGGCGTGCACTTTCAACACCCTGTGAAATCCATAATAATTTGTTTAATCTGTAGTCTAATAAACTACATGGTTTCTCAAGTCGAAGTGGGAGGACCACCCACCATTTCATCGTGTGACTCCAAGTTTGCTTTGATATGATGGTTACTTGAGCATAAAGTAAGGTGACCAGATTTCTGAAATTAAAACCGGGGACATCTCCAATTCGGCGGTCAATATATCATTAAAATATCCAATGTTATTATCTATGAAATAAAAAGGGGGACAATTCCGGTTTCATGTAATTTAGTCTAACGAGCACACTGTGATAGAGAAAACAACTATATTACAGAAACACTACAGACAAGACAGAACTGTCCAATCTGAACAGCCATTCAGTGGTCCTGGTAGCCTGGGTAGAATAAGAGCAGAAGAGAACATGAGAAACATTTAAAAAACAGACAATAGTCTATGTGAAATACTTAACAACATAATAAAGAAATAAGACAGTGATGAGATTATATTACGTAGTTACCACTTATACCAACCTAATCTGTATATTTGAACACTCTCTTGACTGGTGTATTACTTCCAGGTAAGCACATGACAACAGATGCTAATCTAGCCAGGTTAGTCTGTGGGATGTCGTTCTCTTTGAAGTGGGTAACCACCGTGCTCCATCTCTGACTAAGCGGTGTCGCCGATGTTTTCCATTCTTCAAGCGATCCCCCCCTTTAGGAACTCTTGCAGGCCAGTAACCTCGTCAAACAATGCATCCTCATTGATGGTCACATGGGGGCATTTTTCCTGCAGTGTGGCTGCTACCTTCTGGATCTCTTCACGCTGAGGTTGCCTTTTTAAAAGGAGACAATGTAAATATTTTAGATTATCTGTGTGCTTTCCCAATGCCTGCAAGTAGTTCACAGCCGTAGTGAAGAATGATTGGGATGTTTTGAGAAAGCTCTCTTTAGACATTGCACCATTTCCCTCTAGCTCTCTCAGAAGTCCTCTGACCAAAACTGGAATGAAGTTGTCATCACGTCTTGCAGTCAATTTTGCCTCAATGTTTCTCAGGATAGCAGCTGACTCCACAGCACAGCGGTCCTGGCCTTCAAGCATCTTGATCGTGTCACTGAATATGGTCAAGTTCCCATGGACAAAGGCCAGCCAAAGTTCAGTCAGTGGATCTACGAACATTGTTCGCAGGACAACAGGGCATTTGTCTTCAGAAAGAAAAAAGGATTTCAAATGGCACATACATTTTCAGCACTCTTTCTAGAGCAGGGAGCATGGACAGCCAGCGAACATTGCTGTGTCCTAGAATGTTATGGTACTCCTGGCCAACAAACTCACAAAAGCTCTTCAGTCTTTCTACTCTAATGGTGAAAATATGAAAATATCTTTGTGAGCAGGTACTCAACATCAAGGGGAATCATATCCAAAGCTGTTCTGGCCATGTTATGAATGATGTGGGCAGGACAACCTAAGCCAATCACCTCCCGCTGCAGAGCATTTTTTACTTTGGTATGAACATTGACCCTCCTCAGCCTATTCAGTCCTCCAAAGTTGGTATTTGTGTTGTCGGCAGAGAATGCCACGACTTTGTTTTGCAGCTTACATTTTTGGATGACCACCAGGACCTCAGCTGCAATCTCCTCTCCTGTTTCTCCTTTCAATTCAACAAAATCCAGCAGTTTTGTTTCCACAKATGTGTTGCCACCATATATCTGACACAAATTCAACCTGGTCTAGGTCCTGTGTTACCAAAGTAGTTGCCCATGGTGCTAACACGTTACTCACTGTGGCGTCACATTTTGTCCTAGCACATGTAAACTTCGGCTCATAAAGCTTTCGTGTCAGTTGTGCTGTGCAGTCCATAGATCTGTAACTATGATTGTGTCGCATAGTGTGGTATGCAAAGACACACTCCTGCACAGCTAAACCATATTCTTCTTGGGAAGGCTCTACCTTCTTGAAGAAYGTGGTGACAGAGGGCATACCAACACGGGCAATCAGAGAGGCTTTATGCTTTTTTTGTCGGTTGATGTTCTACCACTGCCGTTCTTCGCCCGCTGCCATTTGAAAAAGAGGAATTACAAAGGGTGCAGTTAACCATTCTATCGTCTTGACCTGAGCGTATAAATGGAAATTCTCTCATGTTGTCATTAAAATGGCATTTCCGTTTCTTGGAAAGAGCCATTGTACCTCCTCTGTCTGCTCTTCTTCACTCTCCTTGTGTCACTCTTCTTACGCTCAACTTTTTATTCTCCTCCAATCGTCTTCCTGATCTTTCTTCCTTTCCTTCTCTTTACCTTTCCACCTCACTCTTCCACACTCTCCTCGCTTCAGTCTTTTTACCTCCTTAATTTTTCCTTCTTCTCCAATCTTTAATAATAAATAGTACACTATTAGATAAAATACTTTGGTTAACAGATTCCCATTGCTTGCCTCATTTTGTATTTTATCTCAAAAACTTGTTTGGAATAATAAATTGGCAGGCTCTGGAATCATATCTTTACCTTTCCTCCTCTATCTCACTCTTCTTCCTATCCAGTCTTCCTCCTCTCCTTCCTCTCCACTCCCTAACAGAAAACATTATGCTAATGTTATCCATGAAAATTTCAAAATATATTTTCACACTACTTATAATGCCAAACCATTAAAATTGTAATCTACAAATTAATATTCTCATAATTTTGCATTATTTTGCATTAATTTTGCATTAATTTTGCACATAGCTAATGTTAGCTAGCATAAACTATTTAAAACCATATAACGCAGAGCATTTAACTATAAAATAAGTTGTGAAAGAACATCATTAGCTAGTATCTCAAACGAGTGTAACTGACCTGGCTTGAAAATACGTTTGTGGTGATGTTATGGATTCACTTGACACTTGCTAGCTTCTGGCCGAGATTTCCACAGCAGTTTTCTCTAAAACTAGCGCGAGCAAGCAGTTAGAAGAAGTAGAAGAGTGAATGAAGCTGATATAGCGAGCGGCCCCCTCTGCTGGACAAAACAAGCACAACGCGATTGAGACGTCAACCGGTAGATTCTGATGCCCGGTCTTTCTTGCCACGTAAAATACTATTTCACTTTGCAGTCTGTTTTTAACGCACAGTTAAAAACGGGGACATTTCCGGGGACAGCTCCAGCCGGGGACAGGCCACTATAAACGGGGACGTCTGGTCACCCTAGCATAAAGGCATTTCCACCGCAATTTCTCTCATAATACATTTTACAGACACAAAACGATTCCACTATGTCAAATGAACAATCGTTTATACAATTGTTCCAAAACTTCCTGTTTTCATCACAGCTGTTATGAAAACTGTCAATGGAAATGTGKTTTTTGTTATGATTATATAATCAAATAAAATGCCATTATCCATGAAAAAGATTTTTGGCCCCGACAGCTGCTCTTCTCCTTCATCTGAAGAAAATTCTAAATTGCAACATCTGCTCTGTCAGTTAGAGGCGGGACTGGGGGCGGGGCTCAGGGACATTTCAAATTGTGATTGACAGCTTGGGAGAAATATGTTCTAGTTTCTAGTCTCTTTTCGAAATAAACACATCTATTCTTACTGTTTCATAAGTGGCAGGTAGCCTTAATAGCTGCATGATTTATTTGCAACTTTTACATGCAAATCTCACTTTGGGAAGCTAATGCCAAAGGTACCAGAGGTCAATAGACTCAACATTACATTTCAGCATGATACATGTTGAGCAAAAAGATATTTAATTAACATATATTTAAAATATACAGTATGTACACACATATTCTATAATGTGCTCAAGTTATATATTTCAGAAATATATTCTGGATATACACTACCGTTCAAAAGTTAGGGGTCATTTAGAAATGTCCTTGTTTTTGAAAGAAAAGCACATTTTTTGTCCATTAAAATAACATCAAATTGATCAGAAATACAGTGTACATATAGTTAATATTGTAAATGACTATTGTAGCTGGAAATGGCAGATTTTTTAATTAAATATCTACATAGGTGTACAGAGGCCCATTATCACCAACCATCACTCCTGTGTTCCAATGGCACACTGTGTTAGCTAATCCAAGTTTATAATTTTAAAAGGCTAATTGACCATTAGAAAAGCCTTTTGCAATTATGTTAGCACAGCTGAAAACGGTTGTGCTGATTAAAAAAGCAATAAAACTGGCCTTCTTTAGACTAGTTGAATATCTGGAGCATCAGCATTTGTGGGTTCGATTACAGGCTCAAAATGGCCAGAAACAAAGGACTTTCTTCTGAAACTCGTCTGTCTATTTTTGTTCTAAGAAATGAAGGCTATTCCATGTGAGAAATTGCCAAGAAACTGAAGATCTCGTACAACGCTGTGTACTACTCCCTTCACAGAAAAGCGCAAACTGTCTCTAACCAGAATAGAAAGAGGATTGGGAGGCCCCGGTGCAMAACTGAGCAAGAGGACAATGACATTAGTGTCTAGTTTGAGAAACAGACGCCTCACAAGTCCTCAACTAGCAGCTTCATTAAATAGTACCCGCAAAACACCAGTCTCAACGTCAACAGTGAAGAGGTGACTCCGGGATTCTAGGCAGAGTTGCAAAGAAAAAGCGCAACAGAACATTGTACTGTCTACACTCGGTTTGTTGTTTGCGTGGATTCYGCGAGTGCTAGCTGGCTGTACTACAGACACCTGTCGTCGTCGTCGTGGGAAAGACTCATTGTTATCTTTACGTAAAACAACTGGTTGCAGTAAAGAGCCAATCTGGATACTAAGGAGATCCTGAGGGAAATTGATGAGTACCAACAGCTTTACGCTATGGAGGAACAACATACTCCATCATGGAAAGATCCGACTACCTCACAAAATAACTTTAACCTTTTGTCAATAGGGGTGGGCGCTATTTTCACTTTGTAAAAGATTGTGCCCAAATTAAACTGCCTCGTGCTCTATTCTTGCTCGTACAATATGCATATTATTATTACTATTGGATAGAAAACACTCTCAAGTTTCTAAAACCGTTTGAATTATATCTGTGAGTAAAACAGAACTCATTTTGCAGCAAACTTCCTGTCAGGAAGTRAAAAATCTGAAATCGAGGCTCTGTTCCAGGGMCTTCCTATTCATTTGCTTGAAATCTATGGATATACATGCACTTCATACGCCTTCCACTAGATGTCAACAGGCAGTGGGGAGGTGGAATGGGGTGTCTAGCTTGATCTGAGGTCGAACAAGAGCTCTTGGAATGACGTGACCCCAAATTTCCTTTGTCCAGCAAGGCGCGGGAAGGAACCCTGGATTGCCTCTGAAAAGCTTTCGGTATAGACGGCTAATATCTCCGGCTTTGATTTTATTTGATACATGTGATAATATCATCGTAAAGTATGTTTTTTCAATATAGTTTTATCAGATTATTGAACGTTTATCGGGAGTTTTGGCGTTTTCCGTTCTCTGCGTTTGGTGAAAATGGACAACTTCGCGCCACTTGGCTAGCTTTGGTGCTAATTCGACAGAAGAGAGGACATTCTAAAACCAAACTACGATTTATTCTGGACAAAGACTCCTTGTACAAGATTCTGATGGAAGCTCAGCAAAAGTAGGAACATTTATTGTATTTCGTATTTCTGTGGAAAATGTTTATTCCTATTTTCCGCCCTCAATGCGGGCGCTGTCTCGCTATAACGTAAGCTGTATGTCATACTAAAGTATAAAATCTAACACAGGGGTTGCATTAAGAACTAGTGTATCTTTCATTTGCTGTCCAACGTATTTTTTAGTTAAGTTTATGATGAGTTATTTGATCAGATTAGGTGAGTGTCAGAAATATATCCGGAATTCTGGAAAAAAGTTGCTACGTTTTCACAATGAATAACCACGGATTTCAGCTCTAAATATGCACATTTTCGAACAAAACATAAGTGTATTGTATAACCTGATGTTATAGGACTGTCATCTGATGAAGTTTGTCAAGGTTAGTGAATAATTTTATATCTTTTGCTGTTTTTTTGTGATCGCTACCTTGCGGTGAATGAATGCGGTTGTGTGTTTTTGGTATTGTGGTAAGCTAATATAATGCTATATTGTGTTTTCGCTGTAAAACACTTAAAAAATCTGAAATATTGGCTGGATTCACAAGATGTTTATCTTTCATTTGCTGACATCATGTATTTTTCATAAATGTTTTATGATGAGTATTTAGGTATTTCACGTTGCTCCCTGTAATTATTCTTGCTGCTTCGGTGCTATTTGTGATTGTAGCTGCAATGTAAAACTATGATTTATACCTGAAATATGCACATTTTTCGAACAAAACATAGATTTATTGTATAACATGTTATAAGACTGTCATCTGATGAAGTTGTTTCTTGGTTAGTGACTAATTATATCTCTATTTGGTCGGTTTTGTGATAGCTACCTATGCGATAGAAAAATGGTGAAAATATGCGGTTGAGTCTTTTGCAATTGTGGTTAGCTAATAGAAATACATATTGTGTTTTCGCTGTAAAACATTAAAAAAATCGGAAATGGTGGCTGGATTCACAAGATGTTTATCTTTCATTTGCTGTATTGGATTTGCTGTATCCCTGTGGCGTTAGGCTAGGCTATGCTAGTCAGCTTTTTTGATGGGGGGGATCCCGGATCCGGGTTTGTGACTCGTGAGAAGCTTGACAAAAAACAGACATGGATTATTTACTTACCATTGAGGTAGAGGCTAGTGCTCTGGCTGGAATCCATGCAACACTGGAAAAGTTGTTTGAGGAGGTAGCAGGGCTGAGGGAGAGTTTGGAGTTCAGCCAGAGTGAAATTCTCATGCTCTAAAGAGAAAACATAGACACTCAACCGTGCAAATTGGCAGAGTTATTATTTATTTGGACATCTCACATTATAGTCTTACTCTTATACAGACATCGTACACACTCACTATATCACATCCGATATCATATACATCAACCTACTCAGATTTGCTACACACATAATATATTGTCTCAATTTTCTAACATCTGTGGCATTGGCTCGCAGGCAAGAGAAATATCCAGATTTTTGTACAAAATAAGATATTTTGACTAAATAATCAATAAATAAAAAATGAATCCGTGAAATGCTGCAGCATTAAACATTAAAGTAATATGACAAAGAAAGTAAAACCCTTTTGAAACATGAATGCATTCAGCATCATCCAAGTCAAGGTCCCATGATCATGCCTGGTACTACCAGAGATTCAAAAAAGTGACTTCCAATCCTGTATTYTTTTTTATATTACCACTTTTTCTCCCCAATTTCGTGGTATTCAATTGGTAGTTACAGTCTTGTCTCATCGCTGCAACTCCTGTTCGGACTCGGGAGAAGCGAAGGTCGAGAGCTGTGCGTCCTCCGAAACACAACCCAGCCAAGCAGCACTGCTTTTTGACACAACGCCCGCTTAACCCGGAAGCCAGCCGCACCAATGTGTTGGAGGAAACACCGTACACCTGGCAATCGTGTMAGCGTGCATTGCGCCCGGCCCGCCACAGGAGTCGCTAGTGCGCRATGGGACAGGAACATCCCTGCAGGCCAAACCCTCCCCTAACCCAGACAGCGCTGGGCCAATTGTGCGCCGCCTCATGGGTCTCCTGGTCGAGGCCGGCTGCGACAGAGCCTGGACTCAAACCAGGATCTCTAGTGGCACAGCTAGCATTGCGATGCAGTGCCTTAGACCACTGCGCTACTCRGGAGGCCTGACTTCCAATCATATAGTGCATTTGGAAAGTATTCAGACCCCTTCACTTTTTCCACATTTTGTTACGTAACAGACTTATCCTAAAATTGATAAAATATYTTTTTCTTCATCAATCTATACACAATACCCCATAATGATAAAGAGAAAACCTTATTTACATAAGTATTCAGACCCTTTGGGATGACACTCGAAATTGTGATCCATTGATCATCCTTGAGATGTTTCCACAACTTGATTGGAGTCCACCTGTGATAAATTCTATTGATTGGACATGATTTGGAAAGGCACACACCTGTCTATATAAGGTCCCGCTGTTGAAAGTGTATTACAGAGCAAAAACCAAGCCATGAGATCGAAGGAATGGTCTCTTGAGCTCCGAGACAGGATTGTGTCGAGGCAGAGATCTGGGGAAGGGTACCAAAACATTTCTGCAGCATTGAAGGTTCCCAATAACAGYGTGGCCCCCATCATTCTTAAATGAAAGTAGTTTGGAACCACCAAAACAATTCCTAGAGCTGGCCTCCCGGCCAAACTGAGCAATCGGGGGAGAAGGGCATTGGTCAGGGAGGTGACCAAGAACCCGATGGTCAATCTGACAGAGCTCCAGAGTTCCTCTGTGGAGATGGGAGAACCTTCCAGAAGGACAACCATCCCTGCAGCACTCCACCAATCAGGCCTTTATGGTAGAGTGGCCAGATGGAAGCCACTCCTCAGTAAAAGGCACATGACAGCTCACTTGGAGTTTGCCAAAAGGCACCTAAAGACTCTCAGACCATGTGAAATAAGATTCTCTGGTCTGATGAAACCAAGATTGAACTCTGCCGGGAGGAAAACTGGCACCATCCTTACAGTGAAGCTTGRTGGTGGCAGCATCATGCTGTGGGGATGTTTTTCAGCAGAGGGAAACATGAAAGTACAGGGATATCCTTGATGAAAACCTGCTCCAGAGTGCTCTGGACCTCAGACTGGGCCTAAGGTTCACACTCCAACAGGACAACGACCCTAAGCACACAGCCAAGACAACGCATAAGTGCCTTCGGGACAAGTCTCTGAATATCCTTGATTGGCCCAGCCAAGAGCCCGGACTTGAACCTGATCGAACATCTTTGGAGAGAACTGAAAATGGCTGTGCAGCGATGCTCCCCATCCAACCTAACAGATCTTGGAAGGATCTGCAGAGAAGAATGGGAGAAACTCCCGAATACAGGTGTGCCAAGCTTATAGCGTCATACCCAAGAAGACTCAAGGATGCAATCACTGCCAAAGGCGCTTTAACAAAGTACTGAGTGAAAGGTCTGAATACTTATGTGAATGAGATATTTCAGTTTTTATTTTATTTTATACAWTTACAAACATTTCTAAAAAYTTGTTTTGCTTTGTCATTATGGGGTATTGTGTGTACTGTAGATTGATGAGGGATAAAACATTTTTTTTTTTTTTTAGAATAAACTGTGAAAGGGTCTGAATACTTTCCGAATGCACTGTATGTGAGGATATAAAACTAACATTTATGTGACAACTTTAAACAATTTATAGTGTATGGATTTAGCGTATTTAACCTATAATAGCAAGGTCAAAAGGCTTTTGTACTTCTTCTTTTTTGTATGCTCTTACTTGTAAAGGACTTTCATCGTTCCATACACATACTGTATGTATCTAGCTATCTGTACCATTAATCACAGCTGTTGCAAACAAGAACACTTTTAACCCCGGTCCTGGAAAAAAGAAAATAATCAAAACCTGATTGATGATTCACTGAGGAGCGGAAATTGTTTGGTATTCTACAGTAGTGTATGTGCTGTTTGCTTCTGCAGAACACGTCATCCAATGACTACAGGGGTAGACATGGATGAACATTAAGAGGACATGTGATAGAGCTTCTGAATCGTACCTCTACGTAATGCTTCATTTAAGCTAATGTGTGACAACTAACTCCTTACAAAATTGACTTGAACGGCTGCAGGAGTACCATACAGCAGTGATAAATCAATGTGATTTAACAGTGATTGTCAGATAAAAGACTCTACTTTCTCTCTCAGATCTGGTGCAGAAGATGAACACAGCTGGTGCAACTCAAAAGATGTATTGATGTATTTGCACTCTTTTCCTGAGCTACAGTATATTAATGTTCTCCTATCAAAACAATTACCAGGTGATTCCATCTGGGTTCAATCAGTCAGCCTACTGGGGTTCTCCTTATACAATTATCTCAGGCTAATTACACATCTACTTATCATCTTCAAAAGCCAATAAATGCCTGATAAAAGAAACACATTTAACTAATCCACTGATCAAATGGTAAGATCATTTATGTGGTGTTTCTGTACATGCAAAATCTTCCATATTAATCACAATTCTCAAACGTAATAATTTAGGCGACTGCTCTCCTGACTCCCTGCTTGTCTAAAGTCAAGACTTGACAGTGTGTTGGCTGACAAAGTCTTTGTTAATAAATTATAATGTTGTATGATGTGTCAGAGTAAGCCCCACCTGTGTTGTGGTACAACACATTTTGCCCTGCTGGAAATGGTTCTGGAACAGAAAACATTTCCCTGATGCAAATGTTTAACTGACATGCTTTGTACAAGCTGTTTTTTTTTCTCTGTAAGAACCACTGCAGTAAATTATTTATTGGATGGATGGCATTGTAGATAGTTGGAGATATTTGTTAAGTTCTATTTGAYAGACACTTTAAAAGAATTCAAGGAATCCCCTATTCAACTGGATGAGGAGGAAGTTATTACGAGAGACATGGATTTGAAACCTCGAGCAGTCCCGGTGTGTTAGTGAGGGATCTCTGTAGTCTGCAGCCTGGTGATGTACATATTGCTTTTCCAAATGTAGCCCTATGCATGATGTTTTWATGAGACACCTTACAGATAGGGACACCTGCAGGTTCCTCCGTTGTCTGTTAGTCTCCTGCCATGTGACTTCTAGACGGTGGAGGGAGGAGCCATCATAAAGCGCCTCATTACAGAGGGTTGACACCACTGACGTATATACAGTATATACAGCTTTCAAGATGGCTGACCGTTGTTTTCAATGTAATGTACTCACGTTCACATATGCCGTTTCGTGGTGGTTGCCATCTGCTTTACAGAGCCCATAACGCCTGCGCACTAGCACTCAATGCACACTGGGGTGCCAGAAACATGACAGACATTGGATGAATGAAAAAAAAATGGCCTCGAAGACAATTACTTGAATAATTCAATGGGTATTTTTGGCACAAAGGTGATGATGAAAGTGTCTTTTTAGGAATTTTCTAATTAGATTTCTCTATTAGGCTTTCTAAGAGAATTGTCTTTTTTGCCTTCAGCTAAAGTGCAGTACCAAAAGTGTCATCTGAGCTCAGCGGAAGGCGTGCTTCTAGCCCAGAATCCTGGGGCCTTGGTCGACACTGACAAAGGCTATGAATGTGTAACAGATTTTAGGAATTCAGTGTGGATGGTGGTTATCGGGTAAAAGGAAATGCAGGCTGAATTGAATAGTGATCCTTTGAAGGTATCACAGTGTAGCAGATAGCAGCTGTTAAACTGTGACACATCCCAGGGATGGAGACTATGACTGTAGTCTGCCCAGGTGTGTGATTGTCGCTGGATTTAGGCTTTAGCCACTCATCCTAAAATGCTAAATGTTGATGTAGGACTGAATGTTTGTATCAAACATTTGTAAATGTACATATACAGTTAATATCCAAAATAATTTTATACTGTTCTTCTGTGTGACAGTTTCCTGATGCTACATATTTGTTTTTACGTACMAAAAAAATAAAATAACATGGCACAAGATCAACACTGTTCCACAGAATATTTAATATATCGGTGGAGTGCAGTCAATTCAGTTGCTGCACTGTCAATGGCTTGTGGTCTCAATCAAACAGGTAAACAACCACTGTGTTAACCAGGTATGCACTCTTCATTAGAATCTCCAACACCCCAGTAGTTCATGTTAATCTCTACAGCAACAAATCCCTTGCTATTTAAACCACAACTATTTTTTAGGGCAATTGAACTGACTATCGAACACACTGGAACCATTGGTGCTGAGATAAAGTATAGAGATACTTTTTCATGGACTGTCACACACACACACTTTTTTTAAGGGTACCTGTCTGAGTGAGGGGCTGCTCTTATACTCCAGACCCATCCTCAAGCCCACACTGGGGGTCAGTTTATAAGATGTGCTCCCAGATAGAGATTGATGATAGTATCTGATGCATTTCACGCCATGTCCACATTTCAGCTTCACAGACTGTGGTTAATGTGAAAGTACAGGGCACCCAGGAATCTCCCCCAGACCTATCGCCTGGAATGGAACTGCAGACTCAAATACACTCAGATAGGCATGAGTAGAGAATTCGATTCACAGATTGACATTTGGCTGTACTACAGTATCGGGTAGCGAAAGTATTATATTATCAGAGCCAAATAAGCCAAATAATTGAAATAGGTGAAGGGTGTCTATCAAACAGTGATACAAACAGTTCATCAGACAAAATTGCTATACTCGTATAAAAGACAAAAACCTTTTGTTCCAATACATATGATAATGTAGCCTATGGCTCAGTTTCTCATTTCCGTTGTGTTACTCAAACCCCAAAATGGGTGAGCAGTCTGTGGCCAGGGTTTTGTGGAAGACATGGATCGTTATTAGCATGTTAACTGGAATAGGCAAGTACCCAATTTATCAAGTACTCTCTTGATAGACCATTTGAACAGAGTGATGGATTGTGTGCTGTCCTCCATCTGTGAAATTAGCTCTTAATTGATCATTGTAATTATATAATGGTTATGTAGGGCTGTTGGGTTTTATTTATGTATTGATTTTTATTTGTACATGTATACAGGGCTCTCTTGTAAAATAGTTTTATCTCAATGTGACTCCCTGTTTAAATAAAGGTTAATAAAAATGTTCTTGTCACAGAAAGACATAAGGCAACTCGCCTTATGATCCCACATTATTATCTCTGTTGGATTTTGGTGAATTCAGTCAACATTAAAAAAATACACCCCCCCCCCAGTCCCCAACCATTTTACACTGGATACTCTATATTATAATATGAGCATGTATTATGATGAGAGGCACCAATGACTGTGTATAATCAGGTGAGGTGTATGCTTACTGTTATTGATGCTTACTGTTATGCATTCGTTTAAAAGACAGTTGTTGCCACGTCAATGTGTATCCCATACAGATGTAGGATCGTCATTTGATCACCTTGTTGCAGGACATTTAAAACTGTATTTGTTGTGTAAAAAGGCTTCTGAAGTTTTCTACTTTGAAATTTCAGACTTGATTTCCCTTATGAAAAATGCATCAACCCTTACAAAAATGTCCATTAATTATAATCCACAGAATATTTCACATTTCCTGTTGCTTCAGGATTATTAACCTGCTGTAGCAAACTGGCTCAAATTMAGATCCTACATCTGTATACCTATGCTATTTCTGAAATGTCTATTGAGACAAAATCCTGAATATTGTTGTTGTGATAAAACCAGATTTCAAGAGTTAAAATTGGATTAACTTCATTTTGACTCTTTGACAGTAATGCTTGAATATTAAAATGCAATGTCTATCATGGATTGTAAAGTAAGGCTTTGTACTGTAAGCTTTGAATGACGAGAAATGAGTTGAATGCTGTTAGATCACAAATACTCTCTCATGATAGATACACATTTGTTGACATCTGTGTCAGAGAAAGACGGGTGCTTTGTTTTCTGCCGGAAATATAATTCCAAAGACTGCAGAGCTGACTACAAACATTTTAGGAACGCTTCGAATGAAAATCTAAGATTATGAGGATGTGTGTGTGCACATCCGCGTATGTATGTGCAAAAATGTCTTGTCAGTTTCTGTGGTTGAAAAGGTAAATTAATTGTACTGACCTATTTTCTAAGTGAGTTAACATGGGTGAACGTGGATGTAATAGCATAATGACCACATCCCCGTGCCTGTACAGAAGCACTTCCGGTGGCAGTCCTACCATCTCAGATGATTAAAGAGCTGGGGGAAGCCTTCTTTTCAACTGGGTCATTAGTTTAATCCACAAACGTTGCCAGTCCTGGAATGGATGCACACTCCTCCGTTGTGCTTGAAATCAAAGACAGGTTGGTTCAGTCATGGTCAAATAGAATGTGGCAGAAATAAGGATATTTTAAACAGGTAGGTCATGCAAGTGTCTGTTTAGCTGTTTGGTTCAGACACAACTTGTGCATAATATTTCTTTGAATAATGAGCAGTAATGATGATTGTTCCTCCCCCATTGGTTAAGAGAACAATTCAATAAACCACACACAGTGGTCTTCAAACTCCCAACACATCAAATTCTTCCGACAACACCATAATGGGAGACACAAACATTTCACTTGTTCCTTGACCTATAGTAACCCTGTTGAGAGCCAACAGCCCACACCTCAATACCACCGTTTTCATATCTCACCCCTCCATCCCTCCTGGGGTTGAAATAGGTGACCATGTTTGTTTACTTAAATCAAAATCCAATACTCTATTCTGGCAGTTTTTCTACCATTTTTGCTTCCCGCAGCACTAAGGCCTGTGACACCACTCTAACAGACGCCCTTGACTTTCCAGTAGCTTATTAACCTTTTGGGAGTGCAGCTGGGTGATTCAGGGGTGGACAGGAGCTGTGGCTGCCCCATCACATGACTCAGGTTGGAGGGATGGGGTGGCACAGGGTACCACAAAAAGCCAGGTGCTGCTGACAGCACCAAAYGAAACATGATTGATGTTTACCAAAGTCGTCCCGAGTGTCTTTGTTTAAAGGCATAGGCACAAGCCCATGTTTAGAACAGCCACTTACGAGACAGGAGGGGATAAAAGGCAATTAGCCTGATATACTGTGCTTGGAACCATGTCAATCTCATGACAATGGTTCATATAGAGTGTACACCACCTCTTCTCTACAGTCTGACATGAAGATAGATGCTTCCCTTTGGAAATGTTACAGACCCATTATGGTGATGACAAACAGGCTAGTGAAAGCTAGCAGTGACCCATGTAGGAAGGCTATTCAGGCTAGATCATTTAACGTTCACACCTACTGTATAGAGTTTGCCTGGTTGTAGTCCTAAAAAGTTAGTGCCTACAAAAATACGCCATTACTATTGCTCTCTATACTTGTGTTACGTGCACACAGCTCCTGCGGAGCTTTGGGGAGCAACAAAGGAGAAGTTCCACATTCAATAAAAAATGAGTAAAGCTAGGGAACTTGCATTATTCATCTCACACCTACATGTCCATCTCTCAGGCTTCCCAAAGGGAATGCTATGAAATTTCCATTGGCATTATTCTATGTGTTGAGTTTTAATGTCAATATTGCAGACAGTCTTCAACGGCCTGGCAGCCTCCCTTCGACTCCAACAAGAAACTTCAAAGGACCACTTCTCTGAATCCCTCAGTCTTGCACAAAAAATGTTAACCTTGGAGACATGTTAACTACCTGGCTGTGTATGTTGTGGAATTCTAATGAAAGTTCTGATCATTCAGGAGAAAGAGAGAAAAGATAGTGAACAATGCCCTTTGTGCCAAGTTTTGACTAAATCCCAATCATTCTGGCATTTTGTTGATTTCTCTTTAAATTATGATAGGTTCAAATAGGGCCCCTGGTTTTTGAAAAACATCTTCAAATCAAGGGAAAATGTGTAATTGGATGTCTAACTATACTTCTTATGCAACTTAATGCATTGATCCAATGTCGGCTACCCACAACCCCATCAGCAGAACCCTAATAGCGTAGCTTGCTATGCTTTTTACATTATGAGATTCATCGCAGTCATTCAAACTAATAACAGACAAATAAACATACTAGAGTGGACTCTATAATACCCAGTGCATAGTGCATACCCAGAATTAACAACAACAACACATTTAGACTAAGCTAGTCTGTCTGCTTTTGGGCCTGTGAGATAGTATTCACTTACCCTCAGGTGTTTGAGTTCTAATGGTTGGCAGCTGGAGCTAGACCCCAGTGCCAATGTGCCATCCGCAGTGCCAGTGCTTCGGAGGCATTATTAGAGCTCTGGCATAGTTTAGTAGTGCAGGTGCTAGCTACCTGGAGTATGGTTCCATTCCATCTGCCAGCACTCTCCCGCAGCAACACCAAGGGCCATGACTGGAAATCATGGAGAATATGAATGGTGGGGATTTTTGCTGCTTTTATGAAAAGTATTTTAAATAAAGTCCATAAACCCATAGGCTTGTAAGTTTCTAAAATTAAGTATGTATAATTGTAAAAGGAATAGCCTAGTTTTAGATGAGGTTTAGAAACTCTCTCCACTGTTAACCTAGTTTTAGATGAGGTTAACAAACTCTGTCTACTGTGGCTGTGAAGACTCACATGAGACTCTCAGTCTCTGCCCTATCAGGTACACTTGAAGATGGGCCCGGTTGTTGTCACTCACTGGCAGAAAACACTCTGTTTCACCCATGTCTGAGTAAAAGCTGAGCTCAGAGAGGGTATATCATGCAACCACTGCTATTTATGATGAGAGCTGTCCATCTAATAGACTTGTAAGGAGTGAGGAATTGATGGCCATCATTCCTCGTCCATTTGGAACACTCACATAGTCTCATCTAATTTAGAGGCCATGAATGTGAAGGAAAATGTCATTAGCCAGATAGGTAATCTGTTTCTTTAGAGGAATCAAAGATCATAATTGGATTTTCTTCAGGGCTGCTCCGAGCTTTTCAGTGGCTCAGCCCACTATCATATTAATGATGGTATACCGAGCGAGCGAATGAGAGCTGCAGAAAATGGCCGTCTGCTCTACAGCTACCTGAGATTGAAGTCGGACCCCCTCAGATTGGAACTTGTGATGGATCTTCAGAGTTAGCRGTTCTCTCGTGGTATTTGATAAAATGAGTGAGTGATAAGTAAGCTAGGAGAGGATATTAGGTCATAGACTCGATTGCATAATTTCCATTTTAACAGGGTAGGACGACGTTTCTCTGCACACTGCAGTGGAGTCACGATGAGTGAAAAATGATCTCCATGTGGAATCAGTCACTCCCCATTACAAGTTAGGGTTTCTACTTTTAGCCACATACAATAGCCATGTTCCCTATTTATGTATTTCTAAACTGAGGACAAGGAAAACACCATTAGGCACATTCATTTACAACTTCTTATGGCTGCAGGGGCAGTATTGAGTAGCTTGGATGAAAGGTGCACAGAGGTGCCCAGAGTAAACGGCCTGCTCCTCAGTCATCGTTGCTAATATATGCATAGTATTATTAGTATTGGATATAAAACACTCTGAAGTTTCTAAAACTGTTTGAATTATGTCTGTGAGTTTAACAGAACTCATATGGCAGGCAAAAACATTAGAAGAAATCCAACCAGGAAGTGAGAAATCTGAGGTTGGTCGATTTTCAACTCATCGCCTATTGAAAACACTGTAGGATATGGATCTGTTTGCACTTCCTACGGCTTCCACTAGATGTCAACAGTCTGTAGAATGTTGAATGAAGCTTCTACTGTGATGTTGAGCCGGTTGGGAGCTGTTTGAGTCAGTGGTCTGGCAGAGAGCCAGGTCCTGGTCATGCACATTCCACATGATATCGACTTGCGTTCCATTACTTCTATAGACACAAAGGVATTCTCCGGTTGGAACGTTATTGAATATTTATGATAACAACATTCTAAAGATTGATTCTATACTTAGTTTGACAAGTTTATTCGACCTGTAATATAACTTTTTGAAGTTTTCGCCTGACGTTCGCCTGGACTTGCACAAGCGTTTGGATATGTGTACTAAACGCGCTAACAAAAGTAGCTACTTGGACATAAATGATGGTCATTACCGAACAAAACGGAACATTTCTTGTGGAAGTGGGAGTCCTGGGAGTGCATTCCGACAAAGATCAGCAAAGGTAAGTGAAGATTTATAATGCTTTTTATGAGTTTTGTTGACTGCACAATTTGGCGGGTAACTGTATGGCTTACTTTTGTGGCTGAACACTGTTCTCAGATTATTGAATATTGTGCTTTTGCCGTAAAGATTTTTGAAATCTGACACAGCGGTTGCATTAAGAACAAGTGTATCTTTAATTCTATGTAAAACATGTATCTTTCTTCAAAGTTTATGATGAGTATTTATGTTATTTGACGTGATTTTTTGGAGGCATTTCTGAACATGGCGCCAATGTAAACTGAGGTTTTTAGAAAAGATATGAACTTAATCGAACAAAACATATATGTATTGTGTAACATGAAGTCCTATGAGTGTCATCTGATGAAGATCATCAAAGGTTAGTGATTCATTTTATCTCTATTTCTGCTTTTTGTGACTCCTGTCTTTGGCTGGAAAAATAGCTGTGTTTTTCTGTGATTTTGCGGTGACCTAACATAATCGTTTGTGGTGCTTTCGCTGAAAAGCCTATTTGAAATCGGACACTGTGGTGGGATTAACAACAAGATTACCTTTAAAATGGTATAAGATACATGTATGTTTGAGGAATTTTAATTATGAGATTTCTGTTGTTCGAATTTGGCGCCCTGCACTTTCACTGGCTGTTGTCATATCATCCCGTTAACGGGATTGCAGCCATAAGAAGTTAAATAATAATAAAAGGTCATATGTAATACGATTTGCCAGTGATTTTTAAACACATGCAAACACAGGTCAAAGAAATGGTCGCTTTCAGGTCTGTCACTTTATAGAGATGCATGTCATTAAACGTGCAGGTCTTGGAGGAGCTTGAAATAGAGCTGAACTGGCAGTAAAAACACAGCATATGGAAAGCTGACACTTCCAAATCCCTCCACCTCCCCAAAAGCGCCACTAATGAGCACAATTTTATTTCTCAAAGGCTTTGAACCGCTCACTGTTGGAGCATTACTCAGTAACAGCATCCCAGTTCTAACAATATCAACTTTCTGACACAGCTGCATACTGACAGTGACAGGCATTTTAAAGTGAGATGGCCTGAAGCTCGAAAAGTATGATCTTAGTAAACAAACTGTTTTTCTTCACAAGGAATGTCTCCCTGCATTGAATTAGACTAATTGATGATGGTGTAAGAGAAAAGCGTTGGGCTGACGGGCCATTGGGCTTTGAGGTGCAGCATGCTGAAGCCATGGCCCTGACACCGTAGTGGATTAATTAAAGGGGACGATAGCTTTGTTAGCTACTAGGCCTGAAGTCACCATCTTGTGTAAAGAAATTACAGTCTCTTGCAAAAGTATTCAGATTCCTTGAATTCCTTAACATTTTATTGTTACAAAGTGGCATTTAAATTGATTTAATTATAATTTTTTTGTCAACAGTTGTGAGTCTTCTTGGGTAAGTCTATAAGAGCTTTGCATACCTGTATTGTGCAATATTTGCCCATTATTATTTTCCAAATTCTTCTAGCTCTGTCAAGATGTTGGGGATCATGGCTCGACAACAATTTTCAAGTCTTGCCATACATTTTCGAGAAGATTTAAGTCAAAACTGTAACTTGGCCAACTTGGAACAAGTTCATAGTCTTCTTGGTAAGGAACTTCAGTGTATATTTGCCCTTGTGTTGTAGGTTATTGTCCTGCTGAAAGGTGAATTCCTCTCCCAGTCACGGGTGTAAAGCAGACTGAAGCAGATTTTTCCTCTAGGATTTTGCCTATTTTTTTTTGTTTTTTGTTGTTTTTTTTTTTTTTGTTTGTTTTTGGGGTTCTGGGTTTTTTTTTGTTTGGTTTTTTGTTTTTGTTTTTTGTTTGTGTTTTTTTTTTGGTTTTTTGGGTGCTTATCTCCATCCTGTTTTTTTTATCCTGAAAAACTCCCTAGTATTTTCCAGTGTCAAGCATACCCATAACATGATGCAGCCAAAATAAGGAGGCAGTTACTCAGTGATGTGTTGTGTTGGATTTGCCCAAAATAAGTGTATTCCTTTGCTGTTTTTTTCCCCAGTGTAATTTAGCGCCATATTGCATACAAGATATGTGTTTTGGAATATTTGTATTCTGTATATTTGTATTCTTCTTTTCACTCTGTCATTTAGGTCCTTATTATGAAGTCACTACAATGTTTTTGACCCATCCTAAGTTTTTCCCATCATAGCCATTGAACTCTGCAGCTGTTTTAAAAATCCCCCATGGCTCATAGTAACATAGCTGAGCAGTTTCATTCCTGTCCTGCAGCGCAGTTCAGAAGGACGATTGTATCTTTCTAATTCTTTCTAATTCTCTCTAATTCTCTCCTTCTCTCTTTCTTTCTCTCTCTCGGAGGACCTGAGCCCTAGGACCATGCGTCAGGACTACGGGCATGATGACCCCTTGCTCTCCCCAGTCCACCTGGCCCTGCTGCTGTTCCAGTTTCAACTGTTCTGCCTGCGGCTATGGAACCCTGACCTGTCCACCGGACGTGCTACCTGTCCCAGACCTGCTGTTTTCAACTCTCTAGAGACCGCAGGAGCGGTAGAGATACTCTTATGATCGGCTATGAAAAGCCAACTGACATTTACTCCTGAGGTGCTACTTGCTTCACCCTCGATAACTTCTGTGATTATTATTATCTGACCATGCTGGTCATTTATGAACATTTGAACATCTTGGCCATGTTCTGTTATAATCTCCACCCGGCACAGCCAGAAGAGGACTGGCCACCTCATAGCCTGGTTCCTCTCTAGGTTTCTTCCTAGGTTTTGGCCTTTCTAGGGAGTTTTTCCTAGCCACCGTGCCTTCTACACCTGCATTGCTTGCTGTTTGGGGTTTTAGGCTGGGTTTCTGTACAGCACTTCGAGATATTAGCTGATGTACGAAGGGCTATATAAAATAAATTTGATTTGATTTGATGTGTCTGGGTCATTTAATATATAATTCACAACACAAATATTAACTTGACTATGCTTAAAGAGATATTCAATGTCTGATTTGTTATTGCTACCCATTTACCAATCATTGCCCTTCTTTATGAGGCTTTCAAAAGCTCTCCTGTCTTTGTAGTGGAATCTGTGCTTGAAATTCAATACTTGACCTTACAGATGTTGTATATATGGGGGAGAGAGGAAGGGTTAGTCATAAAAAAAATCATGTCAACCCCTATTATTTCACACAGTCTAACTTATTATGTGATTTGTTAAGCCAAATTTGACTCCTGAACTAATTTAGGCTTGCCTAAACAAACGGGCTGAATACCTATGCAACGGCTATATTTTATGATTTAAAAAAAATGTATCTTAAAAATATTTGACAAAAAATGACATTTTAATCCCACTTTGCAACACAATAAATGTGAAGAAATCCAAGGGGTCTGAATACTTTTGCAAGGTATTGTAATTCGCTATTATTGTCAAGCTTTGCTGTATATACCCAAGAGAGACTGGTGCAGTCATAATGCAGTTCTCACATCAATAGCTTTTCCTTCCAGCACACTTGCTCCTGTCAGTCTTTTTAGTTAACCAGYGGTGGAAAAGTACCCAATTGTCATACTTCTGAAAACTATAGATACCTTAATAGAAAGTGACTCAAGTAAAAGTAAAAGTCACCCAGTAAAATACTACTTGAGCAAAAGTCTAAAAGTATTTGGTTTTAAATATACTTAAGTATCAAAAGTTAATGTAATATACAAAAATATACTTAAGTATCAAAAGTAAAAGTATAAATCATTTCAGATTCCTTATAATAAGCAAAGGGTTTAATATAAATGAGGCCCTCTTCTTGTTTTTAAAATGTACAGATAGCCAGGGGCACACTCCAACACTCAGACATTATTTACAAGAGATGCATTTGTGTTTAGTGAGTGCGCCAGAACATAGGCAGTAGGGATGACCACGTGTTCTCTAGATAAGTGAGTGAATTTCACAATTTTCCTGTTCTGCTAAGCATTCAAAATGTAACTAGTACTTTGGGTTGTCAGGGAAAATGTTTTACTTAAGTACTTTACACCACTGGTTTTAACCATATGTGTTGAATGGACAGATACAGTACATGCAGTACAACAGGGTTGGAGTCAATTCCAATTAAATTCCAGACAATTCAGAAAGTACACTGAAATTCCAATTCTCTTCAATGCTTTTCACTGAGGAACATTTTGAATGGACTGTAATTTAAATGGAATTGACTGCAACCCTGCAGTATATTGCACAAATTGGAAACATGTGGATTTACCAGGACCAAAGAAGATTTCAGTTTATTCTGTAATATAACAATCTGAGTGAAAAACAAAATGATAGCTAGATACAGTAGCTAGCTTCCTTGATTTGATTTGCTGTTCGTTTGTTCAGTCAATAGTCAGAGCAGCATCTGTTTGGTTGAGCCCAGCATCTGTTTGTTTGTGTCATTCCCTTCCCAACACTGGGAATACTTGAGTTGAAGTGTTGTTGTCAGTGACATTACTGTGAACTGTTAATCAGCAGTTCAAATAACTCAGCAACATGTTATCTATTCCCCAACATGGCTCTCAGAGAGATATCCCCTCATCTAATTTCTCCTCTGTAAATGAATGTGCACCTCACGCCCTGGTGAAAACTCATATCAAAGGAAGGTTGCGGAGGTGAAATTAAATAATCGAGCCTAGCTTAAGAGAACGGGTAGATGAGAACAGGGGAATGATAATCATTTCAATGTGATTTATATTTTTGACCATTGAAACTAGGACTGCTTACTCGATGACATGAATCAAGACTTAAATGAAATCGTACTGTGCCGAGGCCAGAGGGCCTAAGGTTTCACAACACCAGAGGAGGCAGGAGAAAATACAGTGCATTCGGAAAGTATTCCGACCCCGTGACTTTTTCCACATTTTGTTACGTTACAGCCTTTATCTAAAATGGATTAAATAAAATGTTTCCTCATCAATCTACACACTATACCCCATAAAGACTATACCCCATAAAGTTTTTATTTTATTTATTTATTTATTTCACCTTTATTTAACCAGGTAGGCTAGTTGAGAACAAGTTCTCATTTGCAACTGTGACCTGGCCAAGATAAAGCAAAACAGTTCGACACATACAACAACACAGAGTTACACATGGAATAAACAAACATACAGTAGATAATGCAGTAGAAAAAGTCTATATACAGTGTGCAAATGAGGTAGGATAAGGGAGGTAAGGCAATAAATAGGCCGTAGTGGCAAAGTAATTACAATATAGCAATTAAACACTGGAATGGTATATGTGCAGAGTATATATATATATATATATGGGGCAAAAAAGTATTTAGTCAGCCACCAATTGTGCAAGTTCCCCCACTTAAAAAGATGAGAGAGGCCTGTAATTTTCATCATAGGTACACTTCAACTATGACAGACAAAATGAGGGAAAAAAATCCAGAAAATCACATTGTAGGATTTTTAATGAATTTATTTGCAAAGATTTCTGGCTCTCACAGACCTGTAACTTCTTCTTTAAGAGGCTCCTCTGTCCTCCACTCGTTACCTGTATTAATGGCACCTGTTTGAACTTGTTATCAGTATAAAAGACACCTGTCCACAACCTCAAACAGTCTCACTCCAAACTTCACTATGGCCAAGACCAAAGAGCTGTCAAAGGACAATCAGGGATAAGATTGTAGCCTGCACAAGGCTGGGATGGGCTACAGGACAATAGGCAAGCAGCTTGGTGAGAAGGCAACAGACTGGGCAATTATTAGAATATGGAAGAAGTTCAAGATGATGGTCAATCACCCTCGGTCTGGGGCTCCATGCAAGATCTCACGTCGTGGGGCATCAATGATCATGAGGAAGGTGAGTTATCAGCCCAGAACTACACGGCAGGACCTGGTCAATGACCTGGAGAGAGCTGGGACCTACAGTCCTCAAGAAAACCATTAGTAACACACTACACCGTCATGGATTAAAATCCTGCAGCGCACGCAAGTCCACCTGCTCAAGCAGCGGATGTCAGGCCCCGTCTGAAGTTTGCCAATGACATCTGGATGATCCAGGAGGAATGGGAGAAGGTCATGTGGTCTGATGAGAGCAAAAATAGAGCTTTTTGGTCTAAACTCCACTCGCGTGTTTGGAGGAAGAAGAAGGATGAGTACAACCCCAAGAACACCATCCCAACCGTGAAGCATGGGAGGTGGAAAGCATCATTCTTTGGGATTGCTTTTCTGCAAAGGGTACAGGATGACTGCACCGTATTACATGGGGAGGATGGATGGGGCCAATGTATCGGCGAGATCTTGGCCAACAACCTCCTTCCCTCAGTAAGAGCATTGAAGATGGTCGTGGCTGGGTCTTCCAGCATGAACAACGACCCGAAACAACACAGCAGGGCAACTAAGGAGTGGTGCCCGTAAGAAGCATCTCAGGTCCTGGAGTGGCCTAGCCAGTCTCCAGACCTGAACCACAATAGAAAATCTTTGGAGGGAGCTGAAAGTCTCCGTATTGCCCGCGCGACAGCCCGGAAACCTGAAGATTCTGGAGAAAGATCTGTATGGAGGAGTGGGGCCAAAATCCCTGCTGCAGTGTGTGCAAACCTGGTCAGAACTACAGGAAACGTATGATCTCTGTAATTGCAAACAAGGTTTCTGTACCGAAAATTACAGATCTGCTTTTTTCTGATGTATCAAATACTTAGTGCATGCAATAAAATGCTAATTAATTACTTAAAAACTCATACAACATGTGATTTTTCTTGATTTTTGTTTTAGATTCCGTCTCTCATAGTTGAAGTGTACCCCAGATAGAAATTACAGACCTCTACATGCTTTGTAAGTTAGGAAAACCTGCCAAAATCGGCAAGTGTATAAATACTTGTTCTCCCCACTGTTATATATATATGGGGCAAAAAAGTATTTAGTCAGCCACCAATTGTGCAGTTCCCCACTTAAAAAAGAGAGAGAGGCCTGTAATTTTCATCATAGGTACACTTCAACTATGAAGACAAAATGAGGGAAAAAAATCCAGAAAATCACATTGTAGGATTTTTAATGATTTATTTGCAAGATTTCTGGCTCTCACAGACCTGTAACTTCTTCTTTAAGAGGCTCCTCTGTCCCCACTCGTTACCTGTATTAATGGCACCTGTTTGAACTTGTTATCAGTATAAAGACACCTGTCCACAACCTCAAACAGTCTCACTCCAACTTCACTATGGCCAAGACCAAAGAGCTGTCAAAGGACACCAGAACTAAATTGTAGACCTGCACAAGGCTGGGAAGACTGAATCTGCAATAGGTAAGCAGCTTGTTTGAAGAAATCAACTGTGGGAGCAATTATTAGGAAATGGAAGACATACAAGACCACTGATAATCTCCCTCGATCTGGGGCTCCACGCAAGATCTCACCCCGTGGGGTAAAATGATCACAGAACGGTGAGCAAAAATCCCAGAACCACACGGGGGGACCTAGTGAATGACCTTGCAGAGAGCTGGGACCAAAAGTAACAAAGCCTACCATCAGTAACACACTACGCCGCCAGGGACTCAAATCCTGCAGTGCCAGACGTGTCCCCTTGCTTAAGCCAGTAACATGTCCAGGCCCGTCTAAAGTTTGCTAGGGAGCATTTGGATGATCCAGAAGAAGATTGGGAGAATGTCATATGGTCAGATGAAACCAAAATATAACTTTTGGTAAAAACTCAACTCGTCGTGTTTGGAGGACAAAGAATGCTGATTGCATCCAAAGAACACCATACCTACTGTGAAGCATGGGGTGGAAACATCATGGTTTGGGGCTGTTTTTCTCTGCAAGGGACCAGGACGACTGATCCGTGTAAAGGAAGAATGAATGGGGGCCATGTTACTCGTGAGATTTTGAGTGAACGTGGCTGGGTCTTTCAGCATGCAATGATCCCAAACACACCGCCCGGGCAAACGAAGAGTGGCTTCGTAAGAAGCATTTCAAGGTCCTGGAGTGGCCTAGCCTGTTGCCCAGCAACAGCCCCAAAACATCACTGCTCTAGAGGAGATCTGCATGGAGGAATGGGCCAAAATACAGCAACAGTGTGTGAAAACCTTGTGAAGACTTACAGAAACGTTTGAACCTCTGTCATTGCCAACAAGGGTATATAACAAAGTATTGAGATAAACTTTTGTTTATTGACCAAATACTTATTTTCCACCATAATTTGCAAATAAATTCATTAAAATCCTTCAATGTGATTTTCTGGATTTTTTTTTTCATTTTGTCTGTCATAGTTGAAGTGTACCTATGATGAAAATTACAGGCCTCTCCATCTTTTTAAGTGGGAGAACTTGCACAATTGGTGGCTGACTAAATACTTTTTTTGCCCCACTGTATATACACCACATAATGCATATATGAATGTGCGGTAGGATGGGTTGGCAAAGGAGCAAGATAAATAAATAAATACAGTATGGGGATGCGAAGTTGGATGGGATGTTTACAGATGGGGACTATGTAACAGGTGCAGTGACTGGGAGCTGCTTCTGACAGCTGGTGCTTAAAGCTAATGAGGGAGATATGAGTCTCCAGCTTCAGTGATTTTTGCGTTCGTTCCAGTCATTGGCAGCAGAGAACTGGAAGGAAAGGTGGCCAAGGAAGAATTGGCTCTGGGGGTGCGGTGAGATATACCTGCTGGAGCGCGTGCTACGGGTGGGTGCTGCTATGGTGACCAGTGAGCTGAGATAATGCGGGGCTTTACCTAGCAGAGACTTGTAGATAACAGTGAAAAAGTGAAAATAGGTTTTTAGAATTTTTTGCAAAATGTCCTAAAAATACAAAACTGAAATAGTTTATTGATGTAAGTATGCACACCCTTTGCTATGAGCTTCAAAATTGAGCTCAGGTGCGTCCTGTTTCCATTAATCATCCTTGAGATGTTTCTGCAACTTGATTGGAGTCCACCTGTGGTAAATTCAATTGATTGGACATGATTTGGAAAGGCACACACCAGTCTATATACTGTAAGGTCCCACAGTTGACAGTGCAACTGTGTGTGTGGTACTTCAGGGGACTGGCCACAACAGCTGGCCTAAGATGGCCATGGGGAACAGCAGGCAGACTCATACCACAGAGGGTGCTCCCTGTCAGATTACATCTTTGTTGCATCATTTCTTCCCTCTTTCTCTCACTGACGATAGGCTTCTATTTGAGGGGACCTCTCCTCCCCCTCTTCTCCACCGACAGCATGACAACTCAATAAAAGAGGTCATTAACAATTTCAAGGCCAATGAATAATGAAGGTTCCTTGAAGATTCACTCATTCGTTTTTACCTTGGTTTGTCAAGTTAATTACCTCAGAAAGGTTGAGTTGCCGGTTTCCTTCATTTTCGTCTGACATTTGAGCTGGATGACAGCTTTGGTGAATAAATAACAAATCTACCTGAAGGCATTTAGCCAAATACTGGCTGGCTAACCATGCCATGAAGAATGGTAGGTAACGTAATCTATGATATTATGGCTAATATTAGCTAGCGGACAATTGACAATCTCCATACTGTACACCGGTGTTCTAAAACGAACAACTTTTAGTTAAAACATCAAGGTAAATTACATTGGATTAATTTGTTTAATTCTCTTCATTCCACCTGCACTGAGCAACCCTGTAATTCCTCTTCTAGAATCCCTGCGAGAGCAGTGTCGACACAGCCCTTACATCAACCCCTGGGCCTTGGTAGATGGAGTCACCTGTAGCGCTGATCTGCTTGGGCCATTTATATTCAAGGTTGAATAGTAGCAGAGTGTAATATGCATAACCAGTGTCTCAGCACTAATGAGACTCCTGGTCCTAGACCTTAATTGGATCGCTTCACCACAGTCCCTTATTGATATTTGCATGCCACAGTTCATCATGATAAGTAATGAGAAGATTATTCACTGGTGGTAGCCAATCGCAAACTCCATCTGTGAACTGAGCGAGTCCTGTCCTAGGCTATGGATCCCAAAGGCAATGGAGAGGAATGGTGTAGCTATCACAATGACGAACACACACCTCTAAAATACAATCTGCTTTTAGTGTCCTCTCTCTTTCAGGCGTGTTCACAGATTGCAGTAGATCGAACACAGTCTTGAAATAACATTGTAATTCTCTACCCCCTTTCAAAGGTACCGGCTTTTCAGCACACTTCAATTACATCTCTTTTACATAGCAAACCAGAGCCCACCTCTTCTGGAGAGAAAGGAAATGTCAAACAGGACGTGCCTCACAGGAAGAAAATCAAAATGCGCACAAACAGATAATGTAAAGATTAAGTCTGGCGAGCCCAGGTATGGGCTGAGATCCCTGTGTGTGTGTTAAATTGTATTTGTCATTGGATAGGTGGTGGATAGAAGAGCTCACCACCACACAAACCATTCTAGAAACACTCGGTGATTCAACAAGTGCCTGTGAAAAGACTGATAGCATAGGGGCCTAAAATTGTGTCTTAGGCTCCAATTCTATTATGAGCAGGAAAAAGGTAAGCTTCACTGCGAATGATCTAAGAATGTTAAAGGCTGCAGGTGTAGTTTTGCAGTGAGTTTTTTTAAATTTGATTTGTGATTGATTTAATTGATGCGTTTTAAATTCTTACTCGACACTCTCAGCATGTTGACCAGTGCCTAAAAACCAGGGAGATGATGAGAAACCTAAACTATTCATTAAGAACACATTCATCCTGAATGGAAAATTGCTAAGTACTTATTTAAAAGAGCTTACAGATGGCACTGCTCCTCTGGGCATCAGGGCAGGCGGACAGTTTGGCAAACGTTCTGAGGAAATATTACATTTTCCCTATTCACAGTTAAGTTAATGGTTATAATGCACCTATTATTACATGGATACATGTTGAAGCAAACATCTACCGCCGTCCCACCCACCACCACAACCACCTGTATGCACTGTAATCATATTGATGAACGATTACTGCAGGATTGATGACCTATTCATTTTCTACCTTTCTAACCTGCTCAAAGCAACTCATTTACAGAACATGTACTGATGGTGGTTGCTGAGTAACACTGTCTTTCAGTGTTCAATGAGAGGCGTGGATGGAATAGAATCATTCCTGTACTTTTTAGACTGTTTAGCTTCCTTGAAAGCCTTGACACTTGAGTTGACTCTGCACTCTGAATTCATAAATATTTTCCTGTCCTCCTTGCATGCTTCTTAGACTAGTTCTGGTGACTTGAATACAGTTCCATGGCTTAGACTTTTTATCCATTTATAAAGCCACGACAGTCATGCTGATGCCTCCCCTGAGGGGTCTGAACCTGAAACCTGATTCTAGTTTCCTAACTGCTGCGCCACACCACAACACTGTTTTACTAATCCTCTGAAAGTTTGCTCTGACGATATGTCTCTGCCTAGTGGCTTGGTGTAGAATGAGTCCTAGTTGAGATGCAGCAAAACAGGCTTGATAGTCATCTCCAAACACTTTCTTTTAGATTAATGATTGTTTTACTCATTATTAAAGATATTAACTACTGATTTGTTTGTTCCTCATGCAGCTACGGAGATACAACGGGCGCCCAACTGTTAGAGAGCTGCTCTCTGTTAACCTGAACAGCGAGGCGAGGCGGGAAGACACCCAGAGCAGGATTTGACACCTCACTGAATCTCATTACCATAAAGCAGAGAATAGAAAAAAGCCAAACACTTCCGCTGCATGAAATCTACAGTAGATCAGAAGCCTGAACAGCCAGATGTGCCATATGTCTCACCAGAGTCCTGTTGATCTGGTCACAACACATTACATAAACACAAGGCAAACACATTCGCGTCACCCACATCAATATTGATCATATTTATACAATATGAAACACAGAAACATCAATCGTATTGACACTAGTTATCTGTCTATCCACTCGATGTGGGTCTCTTGTGTGTGACTGAATCTTGAGTGACAACTCCATCTTTTAAGCCCTCTCCCTTCTGGTGTGCCCTGCATGGTCTCTGGGAGTTGCAGAAGGAACTTGGCTGTGGCTCCTGCTGCCTGGCCTCCACCGTTTTATCTAATCACTCAGACAAGGCCCGGCTTCAGGCTCCCTGCCCCAGCGCTACAGTAGCTAACGGCAAGGTGAGACAAGCACAGCCAGAGCCATATCCCATAGAATAGATGATCTAGCTATTGGACATCCAGCTCCTCTCATTCGCTTTCCCCCCTCCAACTAGTCCTCGTTTAGTCTTTCCTCCCTCCAACTAGTCCTCGTTTAGTCATTCCCCCCTCCAACTAGTCCTCGTTTAGTCTTTCCCCCCTCCAACTAGTCCTCATTTAGTCTTTCTCCCCTCCAACTAGTCCTCGTTTAGTCTTTCCCCCCTCCAACTTAGTCCTCGTTAGTCATTCCCCCCTCAACTAGTCCTCGTTTGTCATTCCCCCCTCCAACTAGTCCTCGTTTAGTCATTCCCCCCTCCAACTCTTCCTCGTTTAGTCTTTCCCCCCTCCAACTCTTCCTCGTTTAGTCTTTCCCCAGTTGCCCTCTTATTTATTAGATTAGATTTTGGAGATTTCGTCAACAATTTTAAAAAGTAACCAAACTGGTCAACCAACCTAGTATTTGAAAGAATATAAATAGTTAACATAGTTTTCTAACTTTCTCGCAAACATTTGTGGAAAGATCTTTTATTTTATTGTCCAGAATGCATGCATTAGTCCAATTGATCTTACTAGTGATTGATGGGTGGTTATCTTTTTCCTGCAGTGGGCTAAATATRGGCCACACAGAGTGTTTCTTGGTAGTTGAAACAAATCTACTTTGAAACAAAAGTTTACAACTCACACAAATGGTTATGGGCTTAAAACAAATACGACACCTGTGCCATGTCAGGTATAGAGTTTAAATGTATTACATTGCGTTTGAATCCCAAAATTACACTGTATATACGTCATAGAAGACTGAAATATAACCAAACCATTTGACATCAGATTTTCAGCTGGTTTTTTAAGTAATGTTTATTATTTATGAAATTATGAAAAATATGAATAACATCCCACCCGTAAGGCCACTAGGTCATTTGACTGCAGGAAAGGGATATCCAGTATGATGTATACAGAGATCAACAGAAAGAGCACCAACGTACAGGTTAAGAACTGCTGTAATAACTTACATACTAGCTACCTACCTAACCTACTAAGTGAGGAGAGATACAAGGTCACGGTAAAAGTTTGAGTTTTTGCTCTCAAGCCCTACAGTACATCTTCTCTTACCTCAGTGGCTAAGAGCCCTTCATCTCACTCTACTGTATAGTGTGATATGTTGCATCAGTAATCTCTCCACCTCTCTTTGTGTCTTATTGGCCCGGGGTAGGTAGGCTTCAAAGCAGGGCTCTCAGAGACGAGAGCAGGAGGAGGAGGCCTCCCTGGCATGTTTCCTTCTGATGGTCTGGCAGGCACTAGACTTTCAAAGCAAAGAGAGGTGGGCATGGATGAACGGCTGTTCAACTCTCTTTCCCTCCTCAGTAGTGCACCTGGATGGAAGTTGGAATAACGGACCACAGGTTACTACTGATAAGTTGGGAAAACTTTTCAGAGAGTGGTGGTCGTTGGGCCTTGATATTTTTATATATGACATAGGAAGTATGACTTGATCTCAGTGTTTATTTCTTAAGTAATTATTGTGTTTTTGTTGAAGACACAAAGTGATCTGCATTGAAGAGCAGAATCAGTGAAAAACCCCAGCGGTTAATGAATGATGTTGTTGTTGTTCCAGGTTTAGGACCGTGGCAGAGTAAGGAGCACCAAAACTGTCCCAGGTGAAGCAGCACCTGATGCTCTATCCATAAATTACAACCAAATGTATTTTTTGGCACACTTGAATCTGAACCGTGATGCTCTTGCCTTTTAACAATCAGTACTAGGTTGATATATGACCATTTCTGAGAATACTGTTCTCAAATAGTTCTCAAATAGATTTCCATTTTTGTCATTGAGTATTGAGCTGCAGTTCTAAGTCCTAGTGGCTAGCACTGTGAGCTTGGTGAAGACAGTCACTCAGCTGTGTTCAGTGGTGTAAAAATACTTATGAAAAAATACTTAAAAGTACTACTTAAGTTGTTTTATTGGGTATTGTACTTAACTGTACTGTTTATTTTCTTGACAACTTTTACTTCACTAAAGATTGTTTTGATCACGCGGAATGGGAAATGTTCCGGGTAGCCTCGGAGAATAACATTGATGTATACATGGACACTGTGACTGAGTTCATGAGGAAGTGTATAGGGGATGTTGTTCTCACTGTGACTATTAAATCCTACCCAAACCAAAAACCGTGAATAGATGGCAGCATTTGTGCTAAACTGAAAGCTCAAACCACTGCATTTAACTACGGCAAGGTGACTGGGAATATGGTTGAATACAAACAGCGTAGTTATTCCCTCTGTAAGGTAATCAAACAGGAAAAACGTCAGTATAGAGACAGTGGAGTCACAATTCAACGGATCAGACACGAGACGTATGTGGCAGGGTCTACAGACAATCACGGATTACAAAGGGAAAACCAGCCACGTCGTGGACACGTCGTGGACACGTCGTGGACACGTCGTGGACACGTCGTGGACACTAGCTAAACACATTCTTCGCCGGCTTTGAGGATAACACAGTGTCATCAACGCTGCCCGCTCCCAAGGACTGTGGGCTCTCGTTCTCTGTGGCCGATGTGAGTAAGACATATAAGTGTGTTAACCCTCACAAGGCTACCAGCCCAGATGCCATCCCAAGTCCTCAAAGCATGCACAGACCAGCTGGCTGGAGTGTTTACGGACATATTCAATCTCTCTCTATCCCAGTCTGCTGTCCCCACTTGCTTAAAGATGTCCACCCCTGTTCCTGTACCCAAGAAACCAAAGGTAACTGAACTAAATGACTATCGCTGCACTCATGAAGTGCTTTGAGAGGCTAGTTAAGGATCATATCACCTCTACCTTACCTGACACCCTAGACCAACTTCAATTTGCTTTCCGCCCCAAAAGATCCACAGACGATGCTATTGCCATTGCACTGCACACTGCTCTATCCCATCTGGATAAGAGGAATTCCTATGTAAGAATGCTGTTCATTGACTATAGCTCAGCCTTCAACACCATAGTACCCTCCAAGCTTATCATTAAGCTCGGGGCCCTGGGTCTGAACACTGCCGTGTGCAACTGGGTCCTGGACTTCCTGACGGGCCGCCCCCAGGTGGTGAAGGTAGGAAACAACACCTTCACTTCACTGATCCTCAACCCAGGGGCCCCACAAGGGTGCGTGCTCAGCCCCCTCCTGTACTCCCTGTTCACCCATGACTGTGTGGCCACACTCATCTCCAACTTAATCATCAAGTTTGCAGACGACACAACCATAGTAGGCCTGATTACCAACAATGACGAGACAGCCTACAGGAAGGAGGTGAGGGCCCTGGCAGAGTGGTGGCAGGAAAATAACCTCTCCCTCAACATCAACAAAACGAAGAAGCTGATTGTGGACTTCAGGAAACAGCAGAGGGAGCACGCCCCTAACCACATCACCGGGGCTGCAGTAGAGAAGGTGGAAAGCTTCAAGTTCCTTGGCGTACACATCATTGACGATCTGAATTGGTCCACCCACGCAGACAGTGTGGTGAAGAAGGTGCAACAACAACATTTTATAGACACACAATTGAGAGCATCCTGTCGGGATGTATCACCGCCTGGTACGGCAACTGCACCATCCGAAACCGCAGGACTCTCTAACGCATCACCGTGGGCACACCGCCTGCCCTCCAGGACACCTACAGTATCCGATGTCACAGGAAGGCCAAAAAGATAATCAAGGACATCAACCACCCGAGCCACGGTCTGTTCACCCCGCTTTCATCCAGAAGGCGAGGTCAATACAGGTGCATCAAAGCTGGGACAGAGAGACTGAAAAACAGCTTCTATCTCAAGGCCATCAGAATGTTAAATAACCATCACTAGCCGGCTACCACCCGGTTAATCAAACCTGCACCTTAGAGGCTGCTGCCCTACATACATAGACATGGAATCACTGGTCACTTTAATAATGGAACACTAGTCACTTTAATAGTGTTAACACACTGCTTTACTAATTTCATATGTATATACTGTATTCTATTCTACTGTAWTTTAGTCAATGCCACTCCGAAATTGCTCATCCTAATATTTATAAATGTCTTAATTCCATTGTTTTACTTTTAGATTTGTGTGTATTGTTGTGAATTGTTAGATATTACTGCACTTTTGGAGCTAGGAACACAAGCATTTCGCTACACCCGCAATAGCATCGCTAAATATGTGTATGTGACCAATACAATTAGATTAGATTTGAATTGATCAAGTGAAAATCCCTGGTCATCCCTGCTGCCTCTGATCTGGCGGACTCAATAAACACAATTGCACCGTTTGTAAATGATGTCTGAGAGTTGGAGTGCACCCGTAACTATCCGTATATATAAAAAAAAACTAGAAAATGGTGCCTTCTGCTTTGTTAATATTCGGAATTTCAAGTGATTTATACTTTTACTACTTTTGATAGGTAAGTATATTTTAGCAATTACATTTACTTTTGATACTTATGTATATTTAGAACCAAATACTTTTAGACTTTTACTCAAGAGGAATTTAGTGAGTTACTTTCACTTTTACTTCATTTTCTATTACGGTATCTTTACTTTTACCCAAGTATGACAATTGGGTACTTTTTCCACCACCGGCTGTGTTCAGTGGGACAGCCAGCCTTATCTCCTTATTGTTCTCCTTCATGAGAATAGATGAAACAGTGCAGTGATGTGCAGACAATGCTACTGAACAGAACTAGGCCTCGTCTCCTTTTCTCTCCTTTCCTGAGTGAGGAACTGGGTCTTCAGGCCTCGTCAGCATGCTTGAATTTGAGCACGTATCCATGGCCGAACTCTAAGAGCCAGGGAGAACATTTCAGCATGGCACCGCTGTGGAATGGCAATAGGATGCAGCAAGGATGTGTATGAGGATTACTAATGTAGAATGTCTAACATCCATTCCAATACCCTGATGATTACTGTATAAAAGACAGACAACACTTACTCTCTGGAGTAAGTGAAAACGTTTCATATCTGTCTCGAAAGTTGATGTGTTATAAATGCAGGGTATAGAAAAGGAATTGGCGTGCTAAACTCAAATATTTGTAGTGAAAAAAAGTATTTGCGTGCCTGGTTCAAAAGGTATATATTTTATGAAAAGAAAAACCCACACTCACTGGAATATTCTATTAAGTTTTAACGTGTTTTTTTTTTTTGCAGAAGAGGTAAACGGACGTGTCTCGGCCACAGCCTTCATCAGCATTAAAAAATACATTAAATATTCCAGTGAGTGCAGGTTTTTCCTATCTTAAAATACATTCAAGTAATAAAATATACACTACTCTCAGGTTATCAGAGCTAATTGTGACATCTGATGAGACAAGAACACAGTAAGCTGTATTTGTGCCGTAAGTCTTACTGACAGGTAAAAAAAGTATATATATATATATATATACAGTTGAAGTCAGAAGTTAACATACACCTTAGCCAAATACATTTAAACATTTAAGTTTTTCACAATTCCTGACATTTAATCCCAATAAAAATCCATGTTTTAGGTCAGTTAGGATAACCACTGTATTTTAAGAATGTGAAATGTCAGAATAACAGTAGAGAGAATTATTTATTTCTACTTTTATTTCTTCCATCACATTCCCAGTGGGTCAGAAGTTTACATACACTCAATTAGTACTTGGTAGCATTGGCATTAAAAGGTTTAACTAGGGTCAAATGTTTTGGGTAGCCTTCCACAAGCTTCCCACAATAAATTGGGTGAATTTTGGCCTATTCCTCCTGACAGAGTTGGTGTCACTGAGTCAGGTCTGTAGGCTTCCTTGCTTGCACACGTTTTTTCAGTTCTGCCCACACATTTTCTATGGGATTGAGGTCAGGGTTTTGTGATGGCCACTCCAATACCTTGACTTTGAATGGCTGCCACCTCGCGACAGCCCCCGTGCCTTCACGGTTGGGATGGTGTTCTTCGGTTGCAAGCCTCTCCCTTTTTCCTCCAAACATAAACGATGGTCATTTGGCCAAACAGTTCTATTTTGTTCATAAAACCAGAGGACATTTCTCAAAAAGTATGATATTTGTCCCCATGTGCAGTTACAAACGCTGAGTCTGGCTTTTTTATGGAGGTTTTGGAGCACGTCCTTGCTGAGGCCGGCTTAAGGTTATGTGATACTTTTGTACCTGTTTTCCAGCATCTTCACAAGGTCCTTTGCTGTTGTTCTAGGATTGATGTGCACTTTTTGCACCAAAGTATGTTCATCTCTAGGAGACAGAACGCATCTCCTTCTCAGCAGTATGACGGCTGCGTGGTCTCGTGGTTTTTATACTTGTGTACTATTGTTTGTACAGATGAACGTGGTACCTTTAGGCGTTTGAAATTGCTCCCAAGGATGAACCAGACTTGTGGAGGTCTACAATTTTGTTTTCCTGAAGTCGTGTGATTTCTTTTGATTTTCCCATGAGTGAAGCAAAGAGGCACTGAGTTTGAAGGTAGGCCTTGAAATACATCCAAAGGTACACCTCCAAATGACTCAAATGATTGTCAATTAGCCTATCAGAAGCTTCTAAAGCCATGACATACATTTTATTGGAATTTTCCAAGCTGTTTTACAAGGCACAGTCAACTTTGTTATGTAAACTTCTGACCCACTGGAATTGTGATACAGTGAATTATAAGTGAAATAATCTGTCTGTAAACAATTGTAGGAATAATGACTTGTGTCATGCAAAGTAGATGTCCTAACAGACTTGCCAAAACTAGTTTGTAACAATACATTTGTGGTGGTTGAAAAAACGATGTTTAATGACTCCAACTAAGTGAATGTAAATCCTACTACTTCAACTGTAACATATAGATATACAGTGGGGAAAAAGTATTTGATACACTGCCGATTTTGCAGGTTTTCCTACTTACAAAGCATGTAGAAGGTCTGTAATTTTGATCATAGGTTACCTTCAACTGTGAGAGACGATCTAAACAAAAATCCAGAAATACATGTATGATTTTTAAGTAATTAATTTTGCATTTTATTGCATGACATATAGTATTTGATACATCCAGAAAAGCAAAACTTAATATTGGTACAGAAACCTTTGTTTGCAATTACAGAGATGCATACCGTTTCCTGTAGTTCTTGACCAGGTTTGCACACACTGCACCATGGATTTTTGGCCCCACTCATCCTACAGACCTTCTCCAGATCCTTCAGGTTTCGGGGCTGTCGCTGGGCAATACGGACTTTCAGCTCCCCTCCAAAGATTTTTCATTGGGTTCTATTGGTACATGCTTTGTAAGTAGGAAACCTGCAAAATCGGCAGTGTATCAAATACTTGTTTCCCCACTGTATATATGTAACGTAGTAAAATTCAAGTAAAACATTTACATTCTGAATGATAATGTCAAGCCACCAGAAAATGAAATATAGTGGGAGTACCATCCGAAGATTAAACTCTAGTCAGATAACAATGAGGAGTTTGTAGGGTTGCTCTCGATTTAAATGTGAACAGCCAGTCAGCCAGAGGAGAAAGTTTCCAGGAGTTTGGGGTGTCTTAGTTCAACCGTCTTATACTGATTTATTTGCGCAAAGGCTGGGAGTTAGAGGGCTGAGGAACCAGCCCAGGGGAGAGCAGGCGGGTCATAGTGATGTTACGTAACTTCCCAGCCCTGCACAGCCTCTGGTGTAGCACCAGGCCCAGGTTGGGAGGATTTAGCTCTAATCCACAGATTGGGGGAGATTTGCAGGTAGACAGGATGGAATTCTTATTTGATGTCTTTCTCTTTCAGAATATCACACCCTCACAGCGACAGCTGGCTGGGCTGGCACCTTCACAGTGACAGCTGGCTGGGCTGGCACCTCACAGTGACAGCTGGCTGGGCTGGCACCCTCACAGCGACAGCTGGCTGGGCTGGCACCCTCACAGCGACAGCTGGCTGGGCTGGCACCATCACAGTGACAGCTGGCTGGGCTGGCACCCTCACAGCGACAGCTGGCTGGGCTGGCACCCTCACAGCGACGACGATGTTCACCCTGAGACCATTTGTTGGGGGGGGGGGGGGTGGGGGGGTTGAGTGGGTTGGCAGGTGTTCTGTGAATAATGTGAAAATATTTAAGTTTTACAACACAATTGCGCAACAACAGTGAATGCTGTCCTGAAAGCCCATCATAAAACACAGACAGGATGTGTGTTTTTTTTCTCTCAGAACAGTCTCAATTCCTCAGGGCATGGACTCTACAAGGTGCCCAACGCATTCCACACGGATGCTGGCCCATGTTGACTCCACCAATGCTTCCCACAGTTGTGGGCTGGATGTTTTTATGTGTTGGACCATTCTTAATACACAATGGAAAACTATTGAGCATGGAATAACCCAGCACAGTTGCAGCTCTTGACACAAACCGGCAGTGGTGGAAAAAGTGTCCAATAGTCATACTTGAGTAAAAGTAAAGATACTTGAAAAGAAAATTACTCAAGTAAAAGTGAAAGTTGCCTAGTAAAATACTACTTAAGTAAAAGTCTAAAAGTATTTGGTACTTAAGTATCAAAAGTAAATGTAATTGCAAAATTGTTCTTTTGAAACTTAAGTATAAGCATAAATCATTTGAAATTCCTAATATTAAGCAAACCTGACGGAACGATTTTCTTGATTTTTAAATTTACGGATAGCCAGGGGCACACTTCAACACTCAGACATCCGTTACAAATGAAACATTTGTGTTTAGTAAGTATGCCAGATCAGAGGCAGTAGAGATGACTGGGGATGTTTTCTTGATAAGTGTGTGAATTAGACAATTTTCCTGTCCTGCTAAACATTCAAAATGTACTTTTGGGTGTCAGGGAAAATGTAATGAGTAAAAATGTAATTATTTTCTTTAGGAATGTGGTGGAGTAAAAGTAAAAGTTGTAAAAAACAACAAACAAAACTAAAATAGTAAAGTAAAGCACAGATACCCCAAAAAACTACTTAAGTAGTACTTTAAAGTATTTTGTCTTGCCCATTCAACCTCTGAATGGCACATACACAATCCATGTCTCGAGGCTTAAAAATCACTTTTTAACTTGTCTGCCCTTCATCTACACTGATTGAAGTGGATTTAACAAATTACATCAATAAGGGATCACACTTTCSACCTGTATTCACCTGGTTAGTCTATATCATGGAAAGAGCAGGTGTTCCTAATGTTTTGTACACTCAGTGTATATTCATGTAGGAACACATGGGAAATGTCAAATTTTGAAGTAATTACTAATTAATTTTGTAATTAAGGTGTCAGATGATATGAGTTGGGATCACCCCAATCCCAGTGCATGCAGATAAAGCTGTGGCTGAGGATACTGAGAATAAAATAGCCTTCTACAGACCAGACTCCTGAACAACAGCAGGTGTGGGGAAGGGTAGAGTTCACACTTTATGATTGCTTAATTCTGTGGTTCTTTGTAGCTCGGTAGTTGGTTCTAGCTTGGTAGAGCATGGTGCTTCTACTGAATCAAATCAAATCAAATGTATTTCTAAAGCCCTTCTTACATCAACTGATATCTCAATGTGCTGTACAGAAACCCAGATTAAAACCCCAAACAGCAAGCAATGCAGGTGTAGAAGCAAGTACTGCCAGGATATTGGGTTCAATTGCCGGGACCAGCCAGATATAAAATCTATGCACGCCTGACTAAGTTGCTCTGTGTAAATGCATCGGCTGCGTGGCTTACATATTATTTGTGCCCCTGTAAAAAAACAAAAACTCTGATATTCTATATGCATGCAATGAAATATGCAAACTATGAGTAAAGGGTGCATGAAGCTCATAACCATGTAAAGCTTTTTCAAAATTGTTAATGTTTCAGAGTGTCAGCTCAATAACGTGGTGTAAAGTGCTTGGAATTTTTCTTTCAACCTTTGTCACTTTTACCGAAAGGTGTTTATTTTTTCCTTTTTTCTTTTTTTCCCCTCACAAAGGTGTTGCATCCTCTCAGGCACAGATATTAATAAACCATGCATCTTTGGGATTATTCATGTATTTTTATACCTTCCCCTCTCTCTGTCGTTCTCTCCAGTGCTGACGGAGGTGACAATGAGGAAGTCATCTGAGCAGCGGCCCGCATTGGGACGGTAAGGCCACTGTAATGGGGCATGCACTGCACGTTGGGCCTGCCATGGAAAATAAAGTTAACCAAATCACAGTTCACTCTGGCCCTGCATGCAATCAGTCAGTGGTGTCTCTCTGTCTGGGCCCCTGCCTGCCTGTCTATCTGTCTGACTGACTGTCTGTCAGGCCCTGACAGCTGCCTGGGTGGTTAAATGTGCAGAGATCAGTGGTTGTCAGAGCACATTGTGTGACAGCCTTTAAACAAGCTCTTTAAATTAGTTCCATGGGTGGCAGAGCATTTGTGTTGAGTCCTTAGATGCACGCACTTGCACGCACGCAAGCAAGCACACAAGCAATCACACACACGCGTGCGTGCGCACACATACACACACCGCCAACCACTATTTCCACCTTGCACTCACTGCCACCATCACCCAGACTCAGTGATTACATATCATTAGTGTGTCTCTTGAGTGACACTCAGGTCTGTCTGTCACCCAGGCTCTCCTCTAACTCACTCTGGAGGAATAGAGGACCCTAGGTCTCAGACCACTTTACATCCAAACTTCAATAGAAATGGATTGACCTGGTGGTACAACATCATACATATCATGCAATATCAGGAAATTGTTTTAATTTAAAGTCTAACCCTTAAAGTCTAACCCATCGTAACTTTAGTTATCTTTCTCCACAGACGATGATGAAAGACAGTGATGGCAGAGATAAAATAGAAGCAGCTGATGACCAAGCAAATCCTCTTGCATCGTAACTAGCCAACAAGGCAATCTCAGAATGAATCTGCCGTCATTAAGCCTGTTCAAATGTCCTTAAATTCTAACTCCAAGTGGTCTCCATAATCTAGGATTACAGCTGGTGGAAAAAAGGGAAGAGGCAATCAATCTTCTTTAAGGCGTTTAATCTTTTATGAAATAGACTGGATTATTTCCTTGGGTTAGGTTTTCATGGCCAGGCTTAATTCCCCAAGAGTTTCAGTGCCAGCTAGCCCTGAGCAGCACAGCACTCCTCCCTCCAGCTCCTCAACTCCTTCTTATTCTGCACCAGGGGCTGCTTGATTTATAGATATCATTTGACCCGTTAAGGCAACAGTCTACCAAAAGTCCAAGATTAAGTGCCAATGTCTGGGCTGACAGGGGTTGGGTTCCTGCTGCTAATTTTACATGATCTATGGTGATAATACTGCTTCTCCAGGTACTGCTGTACATAGGGGGTCAACCAAGCACTGCCTCTACCTTTACCACTAACCGTCAAACGATCATTACAGCCCTGCTTGACACACTTCAAACCTGGAAGGAGAATAATAGTGTCTCATACACATGCAGTGAATCCCAAACCAGCACCTCGCCGCTAACAAGTCAGTCTAAGGGCCAGTTGTGGCAAGGGGATCAAATAAATCCATCAAGCTAGGACACATTTGTGACTTAAATGATGCAATTCATGTTCAACATTTAAATAATAAAACGAACATGAAATTCAAATGACAAAATTCCCCCTGTCGTTTTACAAGATATAAACCTCAGTAACTGTCACGCTCGTCGTGGGTGGAAGAAGAGGAGGACCAATGCGCAGCGTGGTAAGTGTCCATATTGTTTTAATAAGAATACTGAACACTGAACAAAAACAATAACACGACAAACGAACAGTCCTGTACGGTGAAGCAAAACACAGAACAGAAAATAATCACCCACAACACACAATGAAAATCAGGCTACCTAAATATGGCTCCCAATCAGAGACAACGACTGACACCTGCCTCTGATTGAGAACCATACTAGGCCCAACACATGGAAATCTAACAACAGAACAAAACATAGAAAAACAACATAGAATGCCCACCCCAACTCACGCCCTGACCAAACTAAAATAAAGACATAAAAAAGGAACTAAGGTCAGAATGTGACAGTAACAGTTTAACATTTAATTTGCGGTTTTGAGGAAGCTACTGAAAATATAGTTTTCCAAGCTACCATTTACTTCACACTAGAAGAAGTTTAGATAGTATAGCTACCAAAATGGAAAATTAAGTTAACTTAACTAAAGTTACTTTGAAAAAGCACTACATTCAAATTTTTTGGGGAAAAAAAGTCATATTTAATTATCATCATATGGAAATGTCATAGACTACAATTGCAAGAAAAGATCACTTTCGGGTCATATGTTAACAGAATGTGTAATTTAGCCTATTAAACACAAAAACTATGTTTAAAGTCTGATGACGGGGGGGTGGGACTGTTGTCCTTTTCACCCTTATTTTATTTTAGCATATAAGTAGTGTGTCGCTCCAACAGTTAACTACATCACAAAAGTAATTAACAACTGAAAACACAACCTACATTTTAATTTAGTTCAACTGCCATCAAGCCACTGCTACTGTCACGCCCTGACCGCAGAGAGCCTTTTTATTTCTCAATTTTGTTAGGTCAGGGTGTGATTTGGGTGAGCATTCTATGTTCTATATTTCTTTGTTTTTGGCCGAGTGTGGTTCCCAATCAGAGGCAGCTGTCTATCGTTGTCTCTGATTGGGAATCATACTTAGGCAGCCTGTTTTGCCACCTTAGTTGTGGGATGTTGTCTTCGTTTAACGCATGTATAGCCTTACGGAGCTTCACGTTTGTTTTTGTTGTTTGTTTTGTTGGCGACATTAAAATAAAGAAAAATTGCACCTTGGTCCGGTCATTTTCAAGACGACGTTCGTGACAGAACATCCCACCACAAGCGGACCAAGCAGCGTGGCCAGGAGGGGCAGACAGAGTGGAGGACATCATGGACCTGGGAGGAGGTGATGTCAGGACACGAGAGCCTGCCGTGGAAGCAGTCATAGGCAGCAAGGAAGGCAGAAGCAGAGAGAAAAGGGGACCAGCGTTACACAGGGTCACGGCTGGCAAGGAAGACCGGGAAGCCACTCGAAAAAAAATTGGCGGAGCTAACTCCCCTAGCTCACGGTAGGGAGCGTGGTACTGGTCAGGCACCGTGTTATGCGGTGACGCGCACAGTGTCTCCGGTGCGCGTTCACAGCCCGGTGCGCTCTGAGCCAGCTCAGCTCAGCTCAGTGTCGTGCTAGAGTGGGCATCCAGCCAGGACGGATTGTGCCAGCACAGCTCTCCTGGTCTCCGGTGCACCTCTTCGGCCCAGGGTATCCTGCGCCGGCTCTGCGCACTGTGTCTCCGGTGCGCAATCACAGCCCAGTGCGTCCTGGGCCTGCGCTCCGCATGTGCTGGGCCAAAGTGGGCACCAGATCTCCATTGCTCCCCCACAGCCCGGTTCGACCTGTGCCTACTCCACGGACCAGGCCTCCAGTAGGTCTCCCCAGCCTGGTGAGTCCTGTGCCTGCTCCACGGGCCAGTCCGGGGCCTGCAGCGAGGGTTCCCAGTCCGGGGCCTGCAGCGAGGATCCCCAGTCCAGGGCCTGCAACGAGGGTCCCCAGTCCGGGGCCTGCAGCGAGGTTCCCCAGTCCTGTGCCTGCTCCACGGGTCAGTTCGGGGCCTGCAGCGAGGGTCCCCAGTCCGGGGCCTGCAGAGAGGGTCCCCAGTCCTGGGCTGCAGCGAGGTCTCCAGTCCGGGGCCTACAACGAGGGTCCCCGTACGGGGCCTGCAGAGAGGTTCCAAGTCCGGGCCTGCCAGCGTAGGGTTCCGTCCGGGCCTACAACGAGGGTCCCCAGTAACGGGGCCTGCAGAGAGGGTCCCCAGTCCGCGGGCCTACCACGAGGGTCCCCAGTACGGGGCCGCAGAGAGGGTCCCAGTCCGGGCCTACAACGAGGGTCCTCCAGTCCGGGGCCCTACAACGAGGGTCCCCAGTTCGGGGCTACAACGCGGGTCCACAGTCCGGGGTCGGCGACGAGGTTCCCAGTACGGGGGCCTGAGCGAGGGTCCCCATCGGGGCCTACAACGAGGGTCCAGTCCCGGGGTGGCGACGAGGTTCCCACAAGTACGGGGCCTGCAGCGAGGGTCCCAGTCGGGGCCTACAACGAGGGGTCCCCAGTCGGGGTCCCGGCGACGAGGTTCCCCCAGTACGGGGCTGCAGCGAGGGTCCCAGTCCGGGGCCTACAACGAGGGTCTCCAGTCCGGGGGCTACAACGAGGGTCTCCAGTCCGGGGCCTACAACGAGGGTCTCCAGTCCGGGGCCTACAACGAGGGTCTCCAGTCCGGGGTCGGCGACGAGGGTCTCCAGTCCGGGGCCTACAATGAGGGTCTCCAGTCCGGGGTCGGCGACGAGGTTCCCCACACCAGAGGCGCCACCAAAGTCATTTTCAAGACGACGTTCGTGACAGCTACATTTTATTAAATTGCTAGTTAAACTATATGTAGTTCACTACTCCATAACACTTCATTTATATTTTACTTGAGTCATACTTTGAAATCAGACAAACAAATAAAGGATGTCAAATTGCGTAAACTGACTTCTGCTGTGAAGCCTGCAGTGTTGCTGGCTTGGTCCAAGTGGCTATCGGTGGGTCAAATTAGCCCCTACATCCTCCATCATTTTCACTCCCTCAACTTTGGGACACCTGTGTATATGGCGGAGGCGCACATTAACAAGAAAAATTGACGACAGAGGGGAAGATTTGGGTTTCAACCATGCTGTCCACTTTCCACTGATTGTGCAGTAGGGATTGATTGTGGATGTTATGGTTTTCCTGTTCAGTTTGATATGCTGTGACACATCTTGCCACCTTCTCAAATCAAAGTACATTTAGATACAAATTTTGTACAGTAAAACATCACTTCATTTAAAGGTGCTACACATGCTCTGAAGTTCAGTGTGTGTGTGTGTGTATGTGCGTGTGCGTGACGTGTCTGTCAGTGTGTGAACGGGCATTTGTGAGCATGCTTGAGCGCATGGCTGTCTGTATGTTTATGTGTGCCTGCGTGTGTTTACAGGGTTAAGAAATAAGTAGAAGAGAGAGAGAGAGAGAGAGAGAGAGAGAGAGAGAAGGATGGAGGAGACAGAAGTGGGGGAGTGGGGGATGGATGGAGGCAGTGCCTTGAAGTTGATGTGGCACACAAGGATGTCATTAAGATGCATGGTGTGTCAGAGACTGGAGCCTCCTCCTGGTCAAACCCATCTGTTATTGTCCACTCTCCTAACTGCTCATGATAACCATTGTGGCAGCACTACACCAAAGACACCCTCTTCATTAAACTGCTAGGCCAAATCCCCTTTTACCTAATGAGACTTTTAACTCCGGTCTTATTGTCCACAGTATCTCTTTTCATTTCACTCATCCTCTTTTTGATAGATCTTGATCCTAAATATCTAAATGTTCATGTAAAATGATTACAGACTTTCTTACAGTTAAGGATGTGTTGAATCATTTGTTGATGTTTGAATAGCTAAACTCAGACCTGAGATCAGTGATCAGTGAGAGAAGTCTATCCACTGGGGAGATCTACTGTGAGACTTAATCTAATGCACTGTTACCTTGCACCTTGAATGAGATTTAATCTAATACACTGTTACCTTGTGCCTGGAATGAGATCCATCACATCAGGAATAATGAGAAGTGTGATGGTTAAGTATAAATACATGCATCTGCAATGGAGAACAGTAAAATATACATTGCATTCAGTTGTTAGCCACTGGACGTTGTTTGCATGACATTCTGGAGTCTCTGTTGTGGTACTGGTACCTGACATTCTGGAGTCTCTGTTGTGGAACTGGTACCTGACATTCTGGAGTCTCTGTTGTGGAACTGGACCCTGACATTCTGAGTCTCTGGGTTGTGACTGGTACCTGAACATTTCTGGAGTCGCTGTTGTGAAACTGGATACCTGACAGTTCGTTGGAGTTCTCTGTTGTGGAACTGGTTACCTGACATTCTGGAGGCCTCCTGTGTTGGTACTGTGTACCTGACATTCTGGAGTCTCTGTTGTGGAACTGGTACCTGACATTCTGGGAGTCTCTGTTGGTGGAACTGGTCCTGACAATCTGGAGCCTACGTTTATGGTGCTTGGTACCTGACAGGTCTGGAGTCTCTGTTGTGGAACTGTACCTGACATGTTCTTGGAGGGCTTCTGTTGTGGAAACGTGGGTACCTGACATCTGGAGTCTTGTGGCTGGAACTGTACCTGACATTTGGAGTCTCTGTTGTGAACTGGTACTGACATTCTGGACCAGTCTCTTTGTCGGTACTGGCTACCTGACATTTCTGGAGCTCTCTTGTGGAGACTGGTACCCTGACATTCCTTGAGTCTCTGTGTGGAACTGCGCTACCGACATTCTGCAGTCTCTGTTTTGACTGGTACCTGCATTCTTGGAGCTCTGTTGAGAACTGGTAACTGGAACATTCGGTAGTCTCACTGGGCTCGTTGTGGACATTCGATCCTTGTGGTGCGACCTGAACATTCTGGAGTCTTCGGTTGGAACTGTACCTGACATTCTGGAGCCTCTTGCTGTGGTACTGGTACCTGGACATTCTGGCAGCTCCTCTGTGACTGGTACCTGACCATTCTGCGAGCTCTGTTGTGGAAACTGGTACCTGACATCTGGAGTCTCTGTGTGTGGTACTCGGTAACCTGAACACATCTGGAGCTCCTGTGTGCGTTAAGTGGTACCTGACCATTCTGGACCGTCTGTTGTTGAAACCTGGTACCGACATTTCCTGGAGTCTCTGTTGTGGAACGTACCTGACATTTCTGAGTCCTTCGCTTGTGGACTGGTACAACTGACATTTCTGCAGTCTTCTTTGTGGATACTGGTACCTGACATTTCTTGGACCGTCTGTTTGTACTCGGTACCTGACATTCTGGAGCCTCCCTGCTGTTGTGACTGTACCTGACATTCTCGAGTCTCTGTTGTGGGAACCTGTACCTGACATTCTGAGTCTCTGTTGAACTTGTACCTGGACATTCTGGAGTCCTCCCTGTTGAACTGTGTACCTGACATTCTGGAGCCTCCCTTGTGCGTACCTGGTACCTGGACAGTTCTGGAGTCTCTGTTGTGGGAACTGGTACCTGACATTCTTGGAGCCTCCCTGGGTGTACTGGTACCTTGAACATTTGGAGTCTCTGTTGTGGACTGGTACCTGACATTGCTGGAGCCTCCCTTGTGGTACTGTACCTGACAATCGGAGCTCCCTGGTACTGGTTACCTGACTTCGGGGAGTCTCTGTTGTGGAATGGTAACCTGACTTCTGGAGCCTCCCTGTGTGGTACTGGTACCTGAACCATTCTGGGGTCTCTGTTGGTGGAACTGGTACCTGACATTATGGAGCCTCCTTGTGGTACTGGTACCTGACAATCTGGGAGCCCCCGTGGTACTGGTACCTTGACATTCTGGATCCTCCGGTTGTGGTGCTGGTTCCTGACATTCTGGATCCTCAGTGTTGGCTGCTGGTTCCTGACATTCTGGATCCTCCGGTTTGTGGGCAGGTCCTGACATTCTGGATCCTCCGTGTGGTTCTGGTACCTGGACATTTCTGGGATCCTCCGTTGTGGTCCTGGTAACCTGACATTCTTGGATCCTCCGTTGTGGGTGGGTGGTTCTGACATTCTTGATCCTCCGTTGTGGTGCTGGTTCCTGACATTCTGGATCCTCCGTTGTGGTGCTGGTTCCTGACATTCTGGATCCTCCGTTGTGGTGCTGGTTCCTGACATTCTGGAGTCTCTGTTGTGACTGGTGCTGGTACCTGACATTCTGGCTCCTCTGTTGGTTCTGGTTCCTGAGACTCTGGAGCCTCCATTGTGACTGGTGCTGGCATCTGCAAGGCCTTTGATTTAGTAGCTGCATTACACGAAAACATATCAAAAGGCCTCTATTAAAAATGATTATTTAACCTTTACTTAACAAGGCAAGTCAGTTAAGAACAAATTCTTATTTACAATGACGACCTACCCCAGCAAAGCCCTAACCCAATTGTGCACCGCCCTATGGGACTCCCAATCACAACCGGTTGTGATACAACCTGGAATTGAACCAGGGTCTGAAGTGACACCTCTGGCACTGAGATGCCTTAGACCACTGCGCCACTCGGGAGCCCCCTCTTACATAGGACCAATCAAATGAGGCTCTTATAGCTAGGACCAGGAGTCACATAAAGTGACAGGAAATGTGTTACTATCAGTGAGGCACAGCCACAAAGGCATTCAGGAGAGGATACCTTGGTTTGGTAATCTTTGCCAAAAGAGGGTAGAGGGATATTTAACATGAGTGCTTTGAAGAACAGAGAGGATTTTCTCCTGTGAGACTTCTGAAGCATATTACTTTGTGACTTGATTAGCATCCTGTCTCATTATAAATGCATGCTAGGACCTCTTTGAAACTCCGGGTAAAACATGATCACATTTATGGTATTTCAAGGGGAAGAGATTAAAGGTCTGGTCACATATAAAAGAGGCGTATAGGACACGTTCTTAACATCACACTAAAGACGTCGCACACTTACGTACGTCTGGAAGAAACGAGTGCTGCTATAATCTGCAATTAGCAAAATAATGCTTATGTGGTGAAAAATGCTTTCAAATGGGGGAAAAAAACTCTGAAAATAATTTGTGAAGTTTGCAGAGTCGTTTAAATAACGCCTCTGTTGCCATGGGTGTCTTGCGACCCTCCTGATGGTGTGTGTGGGTAGGCTCACAGAACTGATGTCACCGGATGTGCCCAATATCTCTGCCATGCTCCACTCTCCACACAGTCTGGGGAGAGGGGGAAATGACCTCCCTTGGCTGCGACTGAATTAAAAACAAGCCTCTGTGTTATCAGACCATCTGTCATCGGCTCACTGTGCTCACACAGCAGACTGTTAACTGTAAACGTGAGATTTACTCACAATTGCTGTGGAAGGTAATGAGCATACATCTAGACCCACTGTAGGCTACGCATGAGAATACACAGTTTGAAATTCCTGTTATCATGATTTAATAATGAATCTAGTTTGTGTTGGTAGAGAAGTATGTGACAAGCTGTGCTACTATTCTGTAGATACTCTCCAATGGGCTTGTGATCGATAACAGAGAATAAGAAATGTATGAATGATTAAGGCCATATGCATCCTGGTGTGAAGTAAAAGTTAACTAGCTAGATGGTTAGGAGTAATACCATGTACAGAGAATTCAGAAAGTATTCAGAGCCCATGACTTTTCTGACATTTTGTTACGTTACAGCCTTGCTCTAAAATGGATTTAATTGTTTTTGTCCCTCAACATCAATCTACACACAATACCCCATAATGACAAAGCAAAAACAGGTTTTTAGACATTTTTATTCAGACCCCTTACTCAGTACTTTGTTAAAGCACCTTTGGCAGCGATTACAGCCTCGAGCCTTCTTGGGTATGACGCTACAAGCTTGGCACACCTGTATTCGGGGAATTTCTCCCATTCTTTTTTTCATGTAACCTTTATTTAACTAGGCAAGTCAGTTAAAAACTAATTTTTATTTACAATGACGGCCTACCCCGGCCAAACCCTAACCCGGATGACGATGGGATATTTGTGCGCCGCCCTTTGGGACTCCCAATCACGGCTGGTTGTGATACAGCCTGGAATCAAACCAGGGTCTATACTGATGCCTCTAGCACAAGGATGCAGTGCCTTAGTCCGCACCGCAACTCAGGAGCCCCTTCTGCTCTGCAGATCCTCTCAAGCTCTGTCAGGTTGGGGAGCGTTGCTGCACAGCTATTTTCAGGTCTCTCCAGAGATGTTTGATCGGGTTCAAGTCCGGACTCTGGCTGGGCCACTCAAGGACATTCATAGACTTATCTAGAAGCCACACCTGCATTGTCGCTGCTGTGTGCTTAGGGCCGTAGTCCTGTTGGAAGGTGAACCTTTGCCCCTGTCTGAGGTCCTGAGCGCTCTGGAGCAGGTTTTCATTAAGGATCTCTCTGTACTTTGCTCTGTTCATCTTTCCCTCAATCCTGACTAGTCTCCCAGTCCCTGCCACTGAAAAACATCCCCACAGCATGATGCTGCCACCACCATACTTCACCGTAGGGATGGTGCCATGTTTCCTCCAGACGTGAAGCTTGGCATTCAGGCCAAAGACTTCAATCTTGTTTTCATCAGACCAGAGAATCTTGTTTAGGTGCCTTTTGGCAAACTCGAAGCGGGCTGTCATGTGCCTTTTACTGAGAAGTGGCTTCCATCTGACCACTCTACCATAAAAGCCTGGTTGCTGGAGTTCTACAAAGATGGTTATCCTTCTGGAAGGTTCTCCCATCTCCAAAGAGGAACTCTGGAGCTCTGCCAGAGTGACCATCGGGTTCTTGGTCACCTTCCTGACCAAGGCCCTTCTCCTTCGATTGCTCAGTTTGGCCAGCTCTAGGAAGAGTCTTGTTGGTTCCAAACTACTTCCATTTAAGAACGATAGACACCACTGTGTCCTTGGGGACCCTCAATGCTGCAGACATTTTTTGGTACCCTTCCCCAGATCTGTGCCTTTGACACAATCCTGTTTCGGAGCTCTACGGACAATTCCGTCGACCTCATGGCTTGGTTATTGCTCGGACATGCGCTGTCAACTATGGGACCTTTTATCAATATGCTAAAAATTGTAAAAACCTGTTTTCACTTTGTCATTATGGGATATTTTGTGTAGATTGATGAGGATTTCTATTTAATTTAATCCATTTTAGACTATAACGTAAATACATTTGGAAAAAGGGAAGGGGTCTGAATACTTTCCTAATGCACTGTATATCCCTTAATGCCTGGGGAAAGTACAATGGACATCTTCTGATTATTCTAACTTTCTAAGATGGCTGTCTACTGTGGGTCTCTAGAGGTGAAACGCTCTCCATACGTTGAATATGATTTATGAATGTATTGTATATGCAGTAGATGCAGGAATAGCATGAATAACAACAGGGTGTGTTGGAAGTGGAAGGTTTACGGTAATGAAATCTTGTCAGCCAGGTGATTGTCAAGCAAATAACTTTTGGTCTCACGGTAATTGACCGTTAATTAACATGAACACATTTAGCATCTCCTGGCTTCCACACACAGCCTACAAGCCACTGATGCAGACATTTGGAACATCCACATTTTAAAAAGTGTAATAAATCCATATAATATAGCCTACATCGTCACAATAAATTCATTATTTATTTTAGACAGGTCCAAAGGAACATTATATGAAGAAAATGTAGCCTATCTCAGAAGAACGGATTAGCATACTCTAAGTTGTGCTTATCTTAGGCCCTGATCTGGATATGCCATATGGCTGTGGGCTACACTAGTTAATTTAGCAGACAAGACTTGCTTAGAATCCCATGGCATTATTAGATATTATTTTATAGTATGAAGAATACAATTGAACATAGCTGAATAAAATAAAGGATATTTTCTCCATACGATTTGAAGGAGTGCGCACATGCGACTGTTCTGCGGTTCATAACAAAGAAACAGGTCCTCCTATATGCTTAATTTAGAGTTATTTATGAAACTTTTTTGATACAAATGTTGGGCATTATGTTCAGATTTTTAATAGATTGAAAGGCTGCATGATGCAACTCTAATGATGATTTCAAAAAAGTCCCTTGAAAGGCATGAGCTCTGCATTGTTTTTTTGCGCAGGCTGTAAACACTACATCAGTCACTCATTCATAATTTGACAAGCACTTGATAATGCCTCGAACTTGCCGGGGCATCCCCTTTGTGTGGCCGGAATGCCCCCTAAAAAAATCCATGCCTTTTGCGGCCAGTGGCCTTTGTTCCCTTGGGCTGAATATAATAATTATAATTCCATTATCCAGGCTGCGTGCTCCAAAGCAACTCTCATTTACAGTTGAAGTCGGAAGTTTACATACACTTAGGTCGGAGTCATTAAAACTCATTTTTCAACCACTCCACAAATGTATTCTGAACTAACTATAGTTTTGGCAAGTCGTTTAGGACATCTACCTAGTGCCCGACACAAGTAATTTTTACAACGATTGTTTACAGACAGATTATTTCACTTATCACAATTCCAGTGGGTCAGAAGTTTACATACGCTAAGTTGACTGTGCCTTTAAACAGCTTGGAAAATTCCAGAAAATTATGTCATGGCTTTAGAAGCATCTGATAGGCTAATTGACATAATTTGAGTCAATTGGAGGTGTACCTGTGGATGTATTTCAAGGCCTACCCTCAAACTCAGTGACTCTTTGCTTGGCATCATGGGAAAATCAAAAGAAATCAGCCAAGACCTCAGAAAACAAAATTGTAGACCTCAACAAGTCTGGTTCATCCTTGGGAGCATATTCCAAATGCCTGAAGGTACCACGTTCATCTGTACAAACAATAGTATGCATGTATAAACACCATGGGACCACGCAGTCGTCATACCGCTCAGGAAGGAGACGCATTCTGTCTCCTGGAAATGAATTTACTTTGGTGCAAAAAGTGAAAATCAATCCCAGAACAACAACAAAGGACCTTGTGAAGATGCTGGAGGAAACAGGTACAAAAGTATCTATATCCACAGTAAAACGAGTCCTATATCGACATAACCTGAAAGGCCTCTCAGCAAGGAAGAAGCAACTGTTCCAAAACCGGCATAAAAAAGCCAGACTACGGTTTGCAACTGCACATGGGGACAAAGATTGTACTTTTTGGAGAAATGTCCTCTGGTCTGATGAAACAACATTTTTACCATTTGGCCATAATGACCATTGTTATGTTTGGAGGGAAAAGGGGGAGGCTTGCAAGCCGAAGAACACCATCCCAACCATGAAGCACGGGGGTGGCAGCATCATGTTGTGGGGGTGCTTTGCTGCAGGAGAGACTGGTGCACTTCACAAAATAGATGGCATCATGAGGCAGGAAAATGATGTGGATATATTGAAAAACATCTCAAGACATCAGTCACGAAGTTAAAGCTTGGTCGCAAATCGGTCTTCCAAATGGACAATGACCCCAAGGATACTTCCAAAGTTGTGGCAAAACGGCTTAAGGACAACAAAGTCAAGGTATTGGAGTGGCCATCACAAAGCCCTGACCTCAATCCTATAGAAAATGTGTGGGCAGAACTAAAAAAGTGTGTGCAAGCAAGGAGGCCTACAACCCTCACTCATTTACACCAACTCTGTCAGGGGGAATGCGCCAAAATTCACCCAACTTATTGTGGGAAGCTTGTGGAAGGCTCCCCGAAACATTTGACTCAAGTTAAACAATTTAAACGTAATGCTACCAAATACTAATTAAATGTATGTAACTTCTGACCCACTGGGAATGTGATGAAAGAAATAAAAGCTGAAATAAATCCTTCTCTCTACTATTATTCTGACATTTCCAATTCTTAAAATAAAGTGGTGATCCTAACTGACATTTGACAGGGATTTTTTACATGGATTAAATGTCAGGAATTGTGAAAAACTGAGTTACAATGTATTTGGCTAAGGTGTGTGTAAACTTCCGAATTCAACTGTACATGGCTCTCTCAGTTAGCTCAATTATTATTAGCCAATGCCCTTCACGTGATCGGGTCTTTCTCAAAGGCTACAAGTGAAGACAGACACATCGGCGACGCTACTGCGCACGTCCTTATTCAATTCCGTCCTTATTCAATTCCGTCCTTATTCAATTGAAGATATTGGAAGAACTGTTCACTTTTCATCAGCCAACAAGATAAATAGGCCTAACAAACAGCAAAAGCATTAGCCTATGTCAATCTACTATCCCACATAGTACAAAAGTTGACTTATTCTATTCTTTGCCAGAAATAAATATTCCAAACATAGTCTGTGTCAAGTGTCAATGTGCGGGCCTCCCGGGTGGCGCAGTGGTCTAGAGCACTGCATCGCAGTGCTATGCTGCGCCACCAGAGTCTGGGTTCGCGCCCAGGCTCTGTCGCAGCCGGCCGCGACCGGGAGGTCCGTGGGGCGACGCACAATTGGCTTAGTGTCGTCCGGGTTAGGGAGGGTTTGGCCGGTAGGGATATCCTTGTCTCATCGCGCTCCAGCGACTCCTGTGGCGGGCCGGGCGCAGTGCGCGCTAACCGAGGGGGGCGGGTGCACGGTGTTTCCTCCGACACATTGGTGCGGCTGGCTTCCGGGTTGGAGGCGCGCTGTGTTAAGAAGCAGTGCGGCTTGGTTGGGTTGTGCTTCGGAGGACGCATGACTTTCGACCTTCGTCTCTCCCGAGCCCGTACGGGAGTTGTAGCGATGAGAAAAGATAGTAATTACTAGCGATTGGATACCACGAAAATTGGGGAGAAAAGGGGATAAAAAGTTTTAAAAAATTTAAATTTAAAAATAATAAAAAAAAGTGTCAATGTGCAGCGGTTAGGACGGAGTCAAGCGCAGGACACAGAACTGAGTAAAATACGTACTTTACTCAAAMAGAAACAACAAATATTTCCACGCAGGGAAAACACACCAGGTCACAGAAGTCTTGAACACTAAACAAAGAACAACCACGTACAAAACCATGTAGGAACTAGAGGGTTAAATAGGGAATAAATTATAATGTAATGGGAACCAAGTGTGTACAATCAAGACAAAACAAATGGAAAAAGAAACGTAGATCGGTGGCAGCTAGAAAGCGGGTGACGACGACCGCCGAACGCCGCCCGAACAGGGAGAGGCACCAACTTCGGCGGAAGTCGTGACAGTCTGGGACAGTTGTGCGATACGAAAGATGGCAAATTAATACAACCATTAGTATCAAAACATTTTTTTAAAGCAATTTGGCTGATGCAACAGATCAGAACATTTAGCTTAAAATGTTGATAAACTATTAAGCTACTTCTTCACATTATAAGCGTAGCAATGCACACATGGCAGTAAGCTATAAGCATGAATGTTGCAAAATGCTAACAATTAACAGCAAAACACCATTCTCAAAAGGGACCGCAAATATGATTATGCATGTAATGTTTTTATTATAAAGGTGCATTTTTATGGTGAAAATTATCTTCCCCAAACTTGAAACTGACGGGCTGCATATGTATGCAAGTTAGGCTCTACACCCATTGTAAAGCAGACTAATGTGCTTCATTTTAAGAAGTTATTTGGCAACTTTAGTTGATACTGTCAAGGCCCAGGAGAAGACCCTGATGCAGACAGCTCCGAAGTAACAAAAGTTTATTACCAAAACAGGGAGCTAGGCAAACGATAGGTCAAGGGCAGGCAGAGGTCAGTAGTCCAGAGCAGAGTCCGAAAGGTACAGAACGGCAGACAGGCTCATGGTCCAGGCAGGCAGAGGTCAGCAATCCAGGGTGGTGTGACAAGGTACAGAACGACAGACAGGGTCAGGGCAGGCAGAATGGACAAAAACCGTGAAAGCTAGAAAACAACAACTAGAGACAGACATGAGCACGGGGAAAAAACGCTGGTAGGCTTGAGAAAACAAAACAAACTGGCAACAGACAGAGAACACAGGTATAAATACACTGGGGATAATGATGAAGATGGGCAACACCTGGAGCGGGGTGGAAACAAGCACAAAGACAGGTGAAACAGATTAGGTTGGGACAGATACAAACCTTATCAAAACATATACTGTAGGCCTATGGGCTATGCTACATGAGGTGTGCGACTTTGATTTGAAAAAGTCGCAAAAAAACATGTGCTGGGCTAATATATAATGATGATATATAATTCACAAGTGCTAGGCTAATATTGTCACCCATTAGACTATTCTTGATTAAATCTTGTCTTTACATATATTAAATAAATGTGTGAAATTTGTTTTGATTTAGAATGGACCATTATCATGCACCTGCCACAAAACAGAGGCAGGGGGAAAAAATACATGTCATCTATGCAGTTAAATAGTGAATGGAGGACACTTTTCGCGTGGTTAATTTTCATGCCAGCCAGATAGGCTATACTCCTGTTGTAAAGAGAAGGTAAGTTGAGAAATAATTGCATTGATGTCAGAGTGATTAGAGGGACAATAGAGTGCTGAGTACCAGGCAGTTAGCAAGTTTGGTAGGCTACTAATGACCATCAGCAGCATCAGAGCTTGGAGAAGCCTAATTATCGTGACTAAACGGTCACGTGGAATTTGACTGCCGTCATGACTCATGACCGCCAGTGTGGTGGTAATACGGTCGCCGTAACAGCCCTAGGTTAACCTATAGAGTTGCTATAACAGAGCAGGTATTCAAATATTTTCAGCACTGAACCAAAATTACTGTAGCAGTTGTTTTTTTTTGGTATTGTTTTTAGAGATAAAATAGCAAGTCTGTTTTATTCCAATTGAAAGCTAGTTTCAGTGTGAATTGTTTCTGCTTGATCAGCAGTGTTGAACTTCTAAATACAAGTCTACAACTGTATGATGGCATATATTATTATATACTGTAAGATTATATTTTATTATAGTATTATATTATTATAATGATATATTATGTATGACTGGCCAAAATCTCCAAAGAGGACATTCCTGGGGAAATGCTGTCACAGAGTGGGGCCACAGGGATTTACTGTGAAGTGTTTAAGCAGCCCAGGTTTATGCTGCCGTGTCCAATTTATAGGGACCACTATAGAGCACCAGATCCATCTCTGCCAGAACAATTCCCTTCAGTGAGAACACACAACACAGCTCTGCACAGCTTCAGTTGGGGTTGACCCTGATACGAATGAATGCCTGATGAACTTATAGCCATCAAGACAGCCTGATGAACTCCTAGCCATCAGGACAGCCTGATGAACTCCTAGCCATCAAGACAGCCTGATGAAGCTGCAGCTTATGTGTCGAGAGAGGGGACATTAATGGTAAAGCATGCAACATCTAGAGTACTTGAGGAGTTTTGTGTCTATGTGTGGTGGTGGTGGGGTGGTAAGCGGCTTCCTGTAGATTCAGTGACTTAACTCATCCATCACAACAGTGCACTGAACCCATTAAGGGGTTCAGTGGGCCAAAACTGACACAACACCAGAGCACATTAGGCAAAGTGAAGATGAGTGACGTTCTTTGAAGAATACAATATTTGACTATTATATAATTATGTGGGTGTGATGCAGTGGAGGCTTCTGAGGGGAGGACGGCTCATAATAATGGCTGGAACGGAGCAAATGGAATGGCATCAAATCGTGTGTTTGATGTAGTTGATACCATTCCACCTATTCCGCTCCAGTCATTACCACAGGCCCGTTCTCCCCAATTAAGGTGCCACCAACCTCCTGTGGTGTGATGAAAAACGCCTGACCTTGATGATGAACGACTGAGCCGAAATCTAAAAATAAATGGATTGCATCCCTATTCTCCATTCCCCACTGTTTTATTTCACCTTCCGTCTACAACGAGTAAAAGTTCTCAGGCCCATCAACTGGGGCAAGTAGGAGTAGCCTATTTGAGCTAGGGCTGGGACAGCCAAGCCAGAAGAAGTGGCTACATTATATAATAGTGTGTTGTACTGTGCAGCACCTTGAGAGACCAGTGTGAGAAACAGGGCGGCTGCTACTCGCTGAAGCAGCGATCTGGGATAAGCCAATTTAATACCACGTTCTTCAAACACGGTGCCAGTTCTAGTCAAAGGTTAATGAAAGGGCACCTGGTTGTGAGAATGAAGACATGGCAGCAGAGAGAAGACTAGGATTAGCCCTCTCTCATATCAAAGGATCCCTCGCCAGCAAGGCTCACTGGCGGCTTTGTGTGGAAATCTGACTCCACCGTATAGCTGGTGGGACTGGGAGGAGACACTGGGTTCTCCACCGCACTCTCTCTCCTTGTCATCCTGTACATGTTATTACCCCTGCAGTGTCTGATAAAAAGTAGGTTTGTTGTTGTATAATAGAGTACATTTGGGGAAAGTATTCAGACCCCTTGACTTTTCCACATTTTGTTACATTACAGCCTTACACTAAAATTGATTCAATTGTTCTGTTGGAAGGTGAACATTCGCCCCAGTCTGAGGTCCTGAGCGCTCTGGAGAAGGTTTTCATCAAGGATCTCTCTGTACTTTGCTCTGTTAATCTTTCCCTCGATCCTGACTAGATTCCTAGTCCCTGCCACTGAAAAACATCCCCACAGCATGATTCTGCCACTGCCATGCTTTACCTTAGGGATGGTGCCAAGTTTCCTCCAGACGTGACTCTTAGCATTCAGGCCAAAGAGTTCAATCTTGGATTCATCAGACCAGAGAATCTTGTTTTCATGGTCTGAGAGTCCTTTGGGTCACTTTTGGCAAACTCCAAGCGAGCTGTCATGTGCCTTTTACTGAGGAGGGGCTTCCGTCTGGCCACTCTACCATAAAGTCCTGATTGGTGGAGTGCTGCAGAGATGATTGTCCTTCTGGAAGGTTCTCCAATCTCCACGGAATAACTCTGTCAGAGTGACCATCGGGTTCTTGGTCACCTCCCCGACCAAGGCCCTTCTCCCCCGATTGCTCAGTTTGGCCAGCCCTGGGAAGAGTCTTGGTGGTTCCAAACTTCTTCCATTTTAGAATGATGGAGGCCACTGTGTTCTTGGGGACCTTCAATGCTGCAGAAATGTTTTGGTACGGACAATTCCAATGACCTCATGGCTTGTTTTTTGATTTGACATTCAGTGTCAACTGTGGGACTGAATTTAGACAGGTGAGTGCCTTTCCAAATTATCTCCAATCAATTGAATGTACCGCAGGTGGACTCCAATCAAGTTGTAGAAACATCTCAAAATCAATGGAAACAGGATGTACCTGAGCTCAAGTTTTAGGCTCATAGCAAAGGGTCTGAATACATATGTAAATAAGATATTCCTGTTTTGTTTTTTCAATTATTTTGCAAACATTTCAAAAAAACACTTTTGCTTAGTCATTATGGGATATTTTAATAATGTAGCTATGAGTCGGGAAGCAGGTGAAAAGTTTAACAAAACAAAACCAGGAACGAGAACAATTCCATGTGGCTACACAGGAATAATACCAACTGGTGAATGAACATCAGAGAGTGACAAAAGGGTGACTCCGATCAGAGGGACGACCCCGAGTACGAGGAGCGGGGCGGTCCAGGCGGCGAAGGTTGAAATCACGGATGATGTTGGGGGTCCAGAATGTCCTCCAACGGAACCCAACACCGCTCCTCTGGGCCATACCCCTCCCAGTCCACCAAATACTGGAACTGACCCCCACAACATCAGGAGTCCAGTAGGGATCTGACAGCGTATGCCTGGCTCCCCTCGATGTCCAGGGGGGGTGGAGGTGTGTCGATGGGGACAGTACCAGCTAGGGGACCAGGAACCACAGGCCTGAGAAGGGAAACATTAAAAGAGGGGGATATACGTTAGTGACTGGGTAGTTGTAACCTGTTCGCCACCTTGTTGACCCTCCGGAGAACCTTGAACGACCCCACAAACCGGGTGCTCAGTTTCTTGCAGGTTAGGCGGAGGGGGAGGTTCCTGGTAGAGAGCCAGACGCGGTCCCCAGGATGGAGCACAGGGGTCTCACTGCGGTGGCGGTCTGCCTGTTCTTTCTGACGATGGACGGCGCGTTGGAATCTCCACACCTCCTCTGAGCACCAGAACCACCATCTACAGCAGGGGCCGCGGTCTGGCTCGGGGTCCACAGGGCCAGGGCCGGCTGGAAACCCAAAACACACTGGAAGGGGGTCAACCCAGTGGAGGAGTGATGTAGGGAGTTCTGGGCGTACTCTCTCCAGGGACGCAATCGTGCCCACTCAACCAGCCGGTCCTGACAGTGATTCCTCAGGAACCTACCCAGCTCCTGGTTCATCCTCTCCACCTGCCTGTTGGTCTGAGGCCGAAATACCCGGAAGTGAGATTGACCGTGACCCCGAGCTTCTCCAAGAAGGCCCTCCATATTCGTGATGTAAATTGGGAGCCACGGCCGGAGATGATGTCCTCCGGAAGGCCATAATGCTGGAAGACCTGCTGAAGAGTGCCTCGGTGACCTGGAGAGCAGTGCGGAGACCAGGAAGAGGGATTAATCGACATGACTTGGAAAATCTATTCAATCATATCTATACCATCAGAGGGGGGCTTCCCTGCTGGAGCATTCCGGGGGGGACTTGGTTTGAGAACATACGGAACAGGAGTTGACATACCGAGTGACATCCTGCACCAAGATGGGCCACCAGTACTTCTCAGCGATGGAGTGGATGGTGTGAGATCCCTTATCCCTGTGGGAACGTAGATGCGCTCGGGAGGACAATTCCGGGGTGCGGGCTCCCCCTCTAGAGCCTGGCGGATGTCCACATCTACGTCCCAAACCACTGGACCTACGACTCGGGAGGATGGGATTATGGGTGCCCCCTGGACAGGAACCTCTCCCAAATCGTATATACGGGACAGGGCATCGGCCTTGATGTTCTTAGAAACTGGGCGATAGGTCAGCGTGAAGTCGATCCTGGTGAAGAAAAGTTCCCCATTGGCTTGGCGCAGATTCAATCTCCTCGCTGTCCGTGTGTACTCTAGGTTCCGATGGTCGGTGAGGATGACGATTGGTTCCTTGGCACCCTCCAGCGAGTGTCTCCACTCTTCTAATGCCAACTTCACCACCAGGAGCTCCCGATTGCCGATGTCGTAATTCCTCTCTGCGGAGGACAGTTTCTTGGAGAAAAAAGCACATGGATACAATGTCAATGGGTTACCCTGTATTTGTGACAAATCTACCCCCACTCCCACCTCAAATGCGTCTACCTCAACCACAAAAGGTAGCGTGGGATCTGGGTGTTTTAGCAAGTGGGCGGCGGTGAAACGCCCCTTGAGGAGACGAAATGCCTCGTTGGCTGCTGAAGACCATGCGAACCTACGAAGCCCACCCTTGAGGAGGGAGGTGAGAGGGGCGGCGACGTCGCTGAAGTTCCTGATGAAGCAGCGGTGGAAGTTGGCAAACCTCAAAAACCGTTGTAACCCTTTGATGGGGGTTGGGACTGACCATGACTTTACCGCATCTACCTTCTTGTCCTCCATCTTCACTCCCTGCGGGCTGATTTGGTAACCCAAGAAGGATACAACCCTCTGATGGAATTGGCACTTCTCCGCCTTGACGAACAGGTGATTGGCCAAGAGGCGTTCCAGGACTGCTCAAACCTGGGTGATGTGATCTTCCAGGTTGGTCGAGAAGATCAGGATGTCATCGATGTATACAATCACCTGACGTCCGAGCATGTCTCTGAACACCTCGTATGACGAATGCTTGGAACACTGATGGAGCATTGGCTAAGCCAAAGGGCATAACCAAGCACTCGTAGTGGCCAGACATTGTGCTGAACGCCATCTTCCACTCATCCCCCTCCCAGATGCGGATGAGATTGTAGGCACTACGCRGGTCCAGTTTGGTGAAGAACTCGATTGCTGAGAGATGCTCGATTGAGAGATGCTCGATTGCTGAAGGCACCAGCGGGAGAGGGTACCGATACTTCATGGTGATGTCATTGACGCCACGCCACGGTAATCATCCCTCCTTCTTGGCCACGAAGAAGAAACCAGCCAACGTCGATGTGAGGATGAAACCCTGTTCGAGTGCCTCTTGAATATAATCGTCCATGGCCTGAGTCTCAGCCACAGACAGAGGGTAGATGCGTCTGTGCGGAGGTGTAGCACCGGAAGACAAGTTGATGGCACAGTCCCAGGGGCAATGAGGAGGGAGACAGGTAGCATGGGTCTTGGAGAATACCTCCCTTAGGTCCTGGTATTCCTTTGGAATGTTGGACTGAAGGGCATCACAGGACTCTCAACCGACATAGAACCACAGGGGACAGGGAAGCAGGTCCTCTGGCATTCAAGTGACCAGTCTGTGAATCTCATCCTCGACCATGAGATGGTAGGATCATGGCGTTGGAGCAAAGGGAGGCTGAGGATGATTTTGGTAACTGGTGCACTGGTGATGAAGAAGGGCATGTTCTCCAGGTGATTGGACTCCACGGTGAGGATGAGTGGTTGAGTGATGTGTGTGATGGTTCCAGATCCTAATGGCCGACAGTCGAGAACTTGAACCAGAAAAGGAGAGGAGAGCGGATCGATGGTAATGTTGAGGGAGGAGGCAAGGGTCTGATCCATAAAGTTTCCCACGATGCCAGAATCCATTAACCTCTCTGGGGTAGGTGGGACGCCTGGCCAATAGCCAGGGAAAATACAGAGCGCCATATTCTAATAAAATTATATAAAAATCAAACTTTCATTAAATCACACATGTAAGATACCAAATTAAAGCTACACTCGTTGTGAATCCAGCCATCATGTCAGATTTCAAAAAGGCTTTCGGTGAAAGCATAAGATGATATTATCTGATGATAGCACAACAGTAAACAAAGAGAGTAGCATATTTCAACACTGCAGGCACAACACAAAACGCAGAAATAAAAATATAATTCATGCCTTACCTTTGACGAACYTCTTTTGTTGGCACTCCAATATGTCCCATAAACATCACAAATGGTCCTTTTGTTCGATTAATTCCGTCGATATATATCCAAAATGTCAATTTATTTGCAACGTCACTACAAAATACCTCAAAAGTTACATGTAAACTTTACCAAAACATTTCAAACTACTTCAGTAATACAACGTTAGGTATTTTTAAACGTTAATAATCGATCAAATTGAAGACGGGATGATCTGTGTTCAATACAAAAAGAAAACAAACTGATGCAACTTTTCTGGTAATGTGCCTCTCTCAAACAATTTAATTCAAGTGACCCTCATTTAAGATGGCCGTACTTCTTCATTACACAAAGGAAAAACCTCAACCAATTTCCAAAGACTGGTGACATCCAGTGGAAGCGGTAGAAACTGCAAACAAGTCCCTTAGAAATCTGGTGTCCCAACGAAATACATTGAAAAGACAGTGACCTCAAAAAAGAAAAATCGGAATTGTTTGTCCTCGGGGTTTTGCCTGCTACATAAGTTCTGTTATACTCACAGACATGATTCAAACAGTTTTAGAAACYTCAGAGTGTTTTCCATCCAAATCTACTAATGATATGCATATCTTATATTCTGGGGATGAGTAGCAGGCAGTTGAATTTGGGCATGCTATTTATCCAAAAGTGAAAATGCTGCCCCCTACCCCGAAGAAGTTAAAGCTGTGGACACAGTACATGAGGGACAGTCAGCCCAAGTGATGGACACATGAAGAGTCTAGCAGGAAAAGCTGAATCTGGAATGGAGTGAACATCACGTGACCGTCCCTCTGCTCTAGTGGATCCCGGATTCTGAAGTACCAGACATCGCTGGAGCTTGTGCCCTCCATGCCCACAGTACAGACATAGCCCCAGCTGTATCCGTCTGCGTCGTTCTGCCGCGGAAAGGCGTGTGACCCCTACCTCAATGGGTTCAGGCTCTGATTCCGAGTGCTCGCCAAAGGAGGGATTGAAGTGATGAGAATGCCGACACTCCCGGAGAAGGTTCATCCACTGGAAGCTGCTACTGTCTGGAAGGTGAGAGCATACTCAGCAGCCGTCTGATTCCCCTGCTGTAGCTGAAGCTCACCTCCCTCTCTGCCCTTCACGGGATGAGCCATGCTCTAGCTCCTCCTCTCCTCTCTCCCAGATGGCCGTAGCCCATTCCAATGCCCGCCCGGGCAGCAGAGAAATAACCGTGGCAAACTTAGACCTCTCGGTGGTGGGGGCTCGCTGGGTAGACTGGCTCTAGAGTATCCTCTGCTGCTGGGCTGCAACATCTCTTGGGGGTTTTCAAGACGCTGCAGACTGCGGAGAACCTCTTCCATGGCCGTCCCCAGTTGAGCCAGCTGGTCATGGTGTTGACGCAGAAGGTACCCTTGTTTGTCGACCTTCTGAGAGATATCCGATTTTCCTGCTATTTCCATAGTTTGAGTTGGTATTCTGTAATAATGGAGCTGTGAGTCGGGAAGCAGGTGCAGGTGAACTTTTAATAAAGCAACAAAACCAGGAACGAGACAATTCCATGTGGCTACACTCCGGTACACAAAGATAATACCAACTGGTGAGTGAACATAAGAAAATTACGTATAAAGAGGAGAAAATAATAAAGGTAATGAAGTCCAGGTGTGAATCATAATGATTAACAGGTGCGCGTAATGATGAGTGCCAGGTGTGTGTAATGATGAATCCCAGGTCCGGTGGTTAGTATTCCAGTGATGTCACACTCCCAAGGGGAGGAGCAGGAGAAGATGTGACAGATATTGTGTGTAGATTGAGGAGGAACACATTTATTTAATCAATTTTAGAATAAGGCTGTAACATAACAAAATGTGGAAAAAGATAAGTGGTCTGAATACTTTCAAAATGCACTGTATGTATTATTGGCAACGATATCGGCCTCATCGCTTTTAGCCGTGTTTATACTGGATCATCATTTAGCGGTGTTTATCCTGGGTAGTTATTTAGTTGAGTTGATCCAGGATCGTCATTTATCAGTGTTGATCCTGGTTTGTCTTTAGCTTGGTATTTAAGTTTCAGTTTTTTGAAGAGCTATGACCAGAGAGTGTGTATCTTAGTGTTGCATCACAAGTGTACAGGACAGGATGGACATTGAGCACTTGTCCCTGAAATTACAATTTTGTTGTTCTATTATCCATGATGCAACACAATGGTCCATGCCATCTAAAACAGTAGCTTGATCGTTGCTCCACCGGTCTGTCCATCAAAATGGGATTCAAACGTTAATCCTCAACAGCAAAATATAGTAGTAATGACCGTACTGCTAAGGTGAAGAAAGAACCCGAAGTGGGGAATGCTTTATTGACTCTTTGTCTCTTTGTCAACAGGGTTTTGGATTAGATCAGAGACCATGTCGATTTATTCCATAACGGTGATGTATTTTCCTATTTATACCGTAAATAACATTACAATCAGCAGCGTTGTCAGGAACACAGTCTGCCAGCACGCCTGCAGTAACACCATACTGTGGGATCAGCACATCTGGCAGCAACAAAATCATTTTAGCGTCTCCCTCCAGTCGCTCTACTTTGGAACGACAACTCAAGTATGTTTTTCTCTAACTACAGGTATGTGTTAGTTTCCACTTGTTAAAAAGTTACTGCAAATATTCTGGTCTGGTTTGAGGAGTTTGCTAAGAGTGCTGTTGCTTCCTGTAATTCACTTCAGTGACAAGAGGGATGCTAATCTCCGATATAGCCTGTGTGGAGTCATCACACTTACTCAAAATAATGGGGAATGTTTTTGAGTGATTCATAATACGTTGTACCATTACTAAAAACTAAATTGGTGGCCAGCTGTGCATGAAATTATGGCCATTAGGATAATAACGTAATTTATTAGGGTAGTTAAGACAAGCACACGACAGTTATAGTTGTATCACTTGAAAATGATCTCAAGTGTCCTTATTGATACAATGGTTAGTGGTTTCACACTGCGCTGTAGACTACTGCAGGGCTCTAATTAGCACAAGTTTGTAATAGATCGCCACATGGTCAGATGAGATTACCCTATTATGAGTCATCGTTAAAAACCTGATCAACAATATACTTGTATTTCTCTGATTTAATAATATCTGAGCTTGGCAGTAATGGCTCAGTGCAGCTCCAACCCTGGTAGCATTGTACGTTGCTATGGTTGGTGTTATTATGGGTCAGATGTAACGCTGACCTGCAGTATACGTGTGAAACGAAGCTGCTTATGGTCCTTAGGCTAGATGTAAAAAGGTGAAATGTCTTCCAGAATATCAGACAGAGGATACCAGCCCCTGGGATGTTTGAGGGGGTGAGGCGTGCTGCCGAGTCCTTACACTCTTAATTAACTTCAAGGTTGAATGTGTGAAATTTAATATAAGAAATTAAAAGATGTTAATTTCCAAACTAAGCTGCCTTGGCTGTGCCATGAATAAATTAAATTAAAAGTCTCATGGGTTAACATTCTCTCTTCCACTGTTATGTTCCTGACTAAATATTCAGGACAACATTTTAACTGAATGACTAGTGATCATGATTTAGCTAATTGAAGTTTACATCGACCAAAACATGGTATATGTATCTAATTACATGGCCAGGAAACCTATATGGGTCAATACCTACAGTATATCAGCTTACATATAATACTTCTTACCCCAACACTAACCTATCTGTTGTTTTCTATTATGTCACGGAACAAATGGTTGACATTAGAAGGAAATCATTCCACTGACGCCACTGAAGTCCCTGAAGTGGTATAATAATATCCCTGACCAAGTGTAGTGTCCATGGCCGGGTATAGTGTCCATGGCCGGGCATAGTGTCCATGGCCGGGTATAGTGTCCTTGGCCGGGTATAGTGTCCATGGGCCACTGTGGTGACCATGGCCTGTATAATTCCCATGTCCGGGTGTAGCGATCATGGCCGTGTATAGTGTCCATGGCCGTGTATAGTGTCCATGGCCGTGTATAGTGTCCATGGCCGTGTATATAGTGTCCATGGCCGGGTGTAGTGTCCATGGCTGGGTGTTCAGGCAACATGTTGTAGACTAGAGCACTTCCCTCAATGACTTGATTAACTACAGTGAACATATGTATTAGAGCTCAAAACTTCCCAAGACTCCATTTTACTTTCCCAAAGTACATAACGCAGCTTTAAGTTTCCTTGAAAGAACAAATATTTTTTGAAGAATCTGTAGCAATCACATGGGACATAATCTGACAATATCTGAGTCTTACAATGTAATCTATTTCTATTGCAAGATTAAACATTTAAAAAAACATTATTGCAAATGAAACATCCCGGATATCAAGATATAATTGAGTTGCAGACGGTGCTTGATACCAATTGTGTTGTGGGAGAAAAGTCCATTCTTAAAATAATCTCAAGGTATGATTTGTTTTGGCATTGTTGCATGAGTGAATAATTGATGCCAAATTGAAAACAAAAACAGGGGAACTGTGTAAAGGCAATAATTTAAGAGCAGAGCTCTGAAGCTGAAAATATTCAGTGAGGTATCTGAAACGTTGCATGAAAGCATCCGCTCAGTACTCCACTTGAAATTCTCATCACTGTGCAGGGGTTAGTTGTGAATATTAATATTTCAATGAGCCAAACATCAATAGATTATCTTCTTTTCAAATAGAATACTGGCACTTGAGAGCAGGTTAGCTTTTGCATACATGTACTGTAGCAGGCCTTTCTGCAATGCCCTTGGTTGAACCGTTCTAGTCAACAATACCAGAAAATGAGAAAATATCTTGCTACAGAAAGGTTCCAAGATACTGTTAATGGAACACAAACACAAATTGTGTTTTTCATTATGACGTGGTGTTCTTCATTACGACTTGGTGTTTTCCATTACGACGTGGTGTTTTCCATTACAACGTGGTGTTTTCCATTACAACGTGGTGTTCTTCATTACGACGTGGTGTTCTTCATTACGACGTGGTGTTTCCATTCGACGGGGGTTTTTCATTACGACGTGGTGTTTTCCATTAACGGACGTGGTGTTTTCCACTTACGACGTGGGTGTTTTTTCATTTACAACGTGGTTGTTCTTCATTCGACGTTGGTGTTTCTTCATTACGACGTGGTGTTTTCCATTACGACGTGGTGGTTTCCATTACGACGTGGGTGTTTTTCATTAGACGTGGTGTTTCATTACGACGCTGGTGTTTTCCATTACGACGTGTTGTTTTTCCATTTACGACGTTGGTTTTTCCATTACGACGTGGTGTTTTTCCATTTACGGACGTTGTGTTTCCATTACGACGTGGTTTTTCATTACGACGTGCGTTGTTCTTTCATTACGACGTGGTGTTTTCCCGAGTGGTGTTTTCATTACGACGTGGTGTTTTCCATTACGACGTGTGTTTTTCCATTACGACGTGAGTCGTTTTTCATTACGACGTGGTGATCTTCATTACGACTTTGGGTTCGGTGTTTTTTCAACGACGGGTTTTCATTACGACGTTGGTGTTTTCCTATTACGACTGGTGTTTTCCATTTACGATGTGGTGTTTTTCATTACGACGTGGTGTTTTCCATTACGACGTTGGTGTTTTCCATTCGACCGTGGTGTTTTCATTACGACGTTGTGTTTCCATTACGACGTGGTGTTTTTCATTACGACGTGGTGTTTTCATTACGACGTGCGTAGTTTTTCATTACGACGTGGTGTTTTTTCATTACGACGTGTGTTTTTCATTACGACGTGTGTGTTCTTCATTCGACGTTGGTGTTTTCTTCATTACGACGTGGTGTTTTCCATTACGACGTGGTGTTTTCCATTACGACGTGGTGTTCTTCATTACGACGTTGTGTTTCCATTACGACGTGGTGTTTTTCATTACGACGTGGTGTTTTTCATTACGACGTGGTGTTTTTCATTACGACGTGGTGTTCTTCATTACGACGTGGTGTTTTTCAGATTGCCACAGCAATAAAATGCTGCTGGATTCATTTACATTTACATTTACATTTAAGAACAGTAGCTTCTGTTGAAAACAGACATGAGGTTTTGGTCCAAAAGGAAGATAGCCAATACAAATGTATTTCCCCAGAAGAAATAGCAATGTAGTTCTTCAATATCCCTTCAAGGATAAGATCCCTATATTGACAGGATCTATTTATAAATGGTTATTTCTGAAATTGTATAGTACAGGTATACATTTCTGATTTGTGCAAATATCCAGTGAGGATCACAATGCTCCCTCAAAACACTATAGGAAAGTATAGAAGCAGTGTCCATTTATCTCATCCAGCTGCCAAATACAGTAACAGAACAACTGTAGGGTACCCAGAATATACTGTATTGCTACTATAAGAAGTGTGTGGTGATGCTAATTTGCTGAAGACATGCACAACAGATAGCAAATGGAAATACTGGACCAAGATTACTTGCACGACAATATTTGTCTGTGCAGAGAGATGTGTTTGATATGATGGATTAATTTTTTGATAAAGTTTGTCCATTGAGTAACTTGACATTTCGAGAAAAGACCAAAGTGTGCCTACGAGTCCCTCCGGGACAATTTGAAAGCACTGGAGGGTTGCTATGTGCCATGTTGACATGCTTTATTTGTCTGGAAAGTGACAAGCAATACACAAAGAGGTGCTCAGGGGGACTCACACAGATTGAGAGGCTGACATTTCCCCCGCTATCTAATTGATTAGCATTGGGGTAAGGTATGTAGAGGGCTACCCCCATTCTGCTGCCATTTTTACACTCTTAGAAAAAAGGTTATTCGGCAGTCCCCATGGGAGAACCCTTTTTGATTGCAGGTAGAACACTTTTGGGTTCCATGTCGAACCCTCGGTGGAAAGGGTGCAATATGGAACCCAAATGGGTTYTACCTGGAACAAAAACGATTCTACCTGGAACCAAAAAGGGTTCTTCCAACAGTTCCACCATGGGGACAGCCGAAGAACCCTTTTAGGTTCTAGATAGCACTTTTTTTCTAAGAGTGTGGCATTCCCTCATTCTGCTGCTGTCTATGGCATTGCCTTCCTTATTCTGCTGCTAATGTACACTAAAGTGTTACATATATTGCATTTCCTATATGTCCGATACAATGCACTGTGGTAAACCATGGGGTGTTGGGTTGGGCGTGCCGAGATTAACACAAAGACAGAGAGGTTCTAGTTAGAAAACACGACTTTACTAGGCAACAAAATAAACATATAAAAAAAACAACTCTATGTGTCCTGCACGGCTGGTTGGCACTCTCCCCTAATTACCTCTACTTGAGGCCATCAGCGTTGCTGTGCCCATCCCGTGTACTCCCAGCAGAGGGAAACAATGTCGCGGCACGTACCTCCACTCTATCACCAACCATCGGGGTAGACCTCCCGGGATACCAACCGGCGTCCGCCGTGCTGGGCCTCCAACCTGTGGATGGCAGAGAAAGATAATTGCTGTAAGGACAGGAAACAGCGGGTGAGGTGATTATTCGAGTCCTTACCTCTTGCCTTCCACACAAGGGAGGCATGATCAGGGTGAACTTCCTCCCGAGGAGGTAATACTTGAGGGTGTCCACTGCTCTCTTCACGGCGAGGCACTTCTTCTCAACAATCGAGTATTTCTTCTCCCTCTGGAGGAGCTTCCTGCTGACATACATGATGGGGTGCTCCTCGCCTTCCTGTACTTCGGACAAGACGGCCCATACCCCTGTGTCAGACGCGTCTGTCTGGACCAGGAGGTTTTTTGAGAAGTCCGGGATGACGAGTACCGGGTGCGAACATAGCTCGTCCTTCAGGGCCTGGAACGCCGCCTTTGTGTCCTCCGTCCATCGCACAGTCTGGGGTAGGCGCGCCACCGTTATGTCTGTGAGGGGAGAAGCTATTGCGGCAAAGTTAGGTACAAATCGACTGTAGTAGCCTGCTAACCCCAGGAAAGTATTCACCTGCCTCTTGGTTCGGGGGAACGGCCATCTCCTAATGGAGGTGATTTTTTCCCTTGGGGCTTCACATTTCCCTGCCCAATTTGATAGCCAGCTTGCACTTGTGTAGCCCAGCTACCTTGACGTAGCCCAGCTTGCACTTGTGTGGGTTTGCGGTCAGCCAGGCATTCCTTAGCACATCCACCACCACCTGTAACCTTCAGAGATGGGACTCCCAACTGTCACTGTGCACAATTATGTAATCCAAATAAGCAGCAGCTTACTCACAGTGCGGGCGCGGGACAAGGTCCTGTGGAGCCCGAAAGGAAGTGGTAGTGGTATAGCTGCCCCTGGGGGGGAGAAGGACGACTTCTCCCGGGAGGCCGCTGCCAGCATAAGGTCCAGTGTGCTTAAATCAGATTTACCTCATTTCTATCAGCAAGTTAAATGTGCAATCACAGGGGGAAAAAATTCACTCCACACACAGAGATGCTTACAAAGCTCTCCCTCGCCCTCCATTTGCCAAATCTATCCTCCTGATTTCTGTTTACAAGCAAAAATTAAAGCAGGAAGCACCAGCGACTCAGTCTATAAAAAAGTGATCAGATGAAGCAGATGCTAAACTACAGGACTGTTTTGCTAGCACATACTGGAATATGTTCTGGGAATCTTCAGATGGCATTGAGGAGTACGCCACATCATTGGCTTTATTCACTGGCTTTATCAATAAATGCATCGAGAACATCGTCTCCCACAGAGACTGTRCGTACATACCCCAATCAGAAGCCATGGATTACAGGCAACATTCGCACTGAGCTTAAGGGTAGAGCTGCCACTTTCAAGGAGCGACGAACCATCAAACAGGCAAAGCATCAATACAGGACTAAGATCAAATCCTACTACACCGGCTCCGACGCTCGTCGGATGTGGCAGGGCTTGCAAACTATTAGAGACTACAAAGGGAACCACAGCAGAGAGCTGCCTAGTGACTCGAGCGTACCAGATGAGCTAAAAAACTTCTATGCTCACTTCGATGCAAGTAACATTGAAACATGCATGAGAGAATCAGCTGTACGAGACGACTGTGTGATCACGCTCTCCGCAGCCAATGTGAGTAAGACCTTTAAATGGGGCAAAATTCACAAGACCGCTGGGCCAGACAGATTACCAGGACGTGTACTCCRAGCATGCACTGACCAACTGGCAAGAGTCTTTCTTCACTGACATTTTCAACCTCTCCCTGTCTGAGTCTGTAATACCAACATGTTTCAAGCAGACCACAATAGTCCCTGTGCCCAAGAACAAAAAGGTAACCTGCCTAAATGACTACTGACTTGTAACACTCACGTCTGTAGCCATGATGTGCTTTGAAAGGCTAGTCATGGCTCACATCAACACCATTACACCAGAAACCCTAGACCCACCCTAATTTGCATACCGCCCAAACAGATCCACAGACGATGCAATCTCTATTGTACTCCACACTGCCCTTTCCCACCTGGACAAAAGGAACACTTACATGAGAATGCTATTCATTGACTCCAGCTCAGCGTTCAACACCATAGTGCCCTCAAAGCTCATTACTAAACTAAGGACACTGGGACTAAACACCTCCCTCTGCAACTGAATCCTGGACTTCCTGACAGGCCCCCCAGGTGGTAAGGGTAGGTAACAACACATCCACCACACTGATCCTCAACACGGGGGCCCCTCAGGGGCGCGTTCTCAGTCCCCTCCTGTACTCCCTGTTCACTCATGACTGCACGGCCAGGCACGACTCCAACACCATCATTAAGTTTGCTGATGACACAACAGTGGTGGGCCTGATCACCGACAATGATGAGAAAGCTTATAGGGAAGAGGTCAGAGACCTGACTGTGTGGTGCAAGGAATATAACCTCTCTCTCAATGTGATCAAGACAAAGGAGATGATTGTGGACTACAGGAAAAGGAGGACTGAGCACTCTCCCATTCTCATCGACTGGGCTGTAGTGTAGCAGGTTGAGAGCTTTGAGTTCTTTGGCTTCCACATCACCAACAAACTAACAAAGTCCAAGCCCACCAAGACAGTCGTGAAGAGAGCACGACAAAACCTATTCCCCCTCAGGAGACTGAAAAGATTTGGCATGGGTCCTCAGATCCTCAACAGGTTTTACAGCTGCACCATCGAGAGCATCCTGACAGGTTGCATCACTGCCTGGTATGGCAACTGCTTGGCCTCCGACCGCAAGACACTACAAAGGGTAGTGCGTACGGCCCAGTACATCACCGGGGCAAAGCTTCCTGCCATCCAGGACCTCTATACCAGGCGGTGTCAGAGGAAGGCCCTAAAAATTGTCAAAGACTCCAGCCACCCTAGTCATAGACTGTTCTCTCTGCTACCGCACGGCAAGCGGTACCGGAGCGCCAAGTCTAGGTCCAAGAGGCTTCTAAACAGCTTCTACCCCAAAGCCATAAGACTCCTGAACAGCTAAGACGTCTGAACCCCACACTATTTGCATTGCCCACCCTCTTCTACGCTTGCTACTCTCTGTTAATATCTATGCATAGTCACTTTAATAACTCTACCTACACAAAAATAATTACCTCAATTACCTCGACACCGGTGCCCCCCACACATTGACACATTGACTCTGTACCGGTACCCCCTGTACATATCCCCACTATTGTTATTTACTTTTCTGCTTTTTAATTATTTGTTATTCTAATCTCTTACTTTTTCAGGGATTTTCTTAAAACTGCATTGTTGGTTAAGGGCCTGTAAGGTGAACGTGTTATACTCAGCACATGTGACAAATAACATTTGATTTGATTTGACTTATCTTGCATTCCCCAAGCGGTCGATCAGTTTGTCCACCCGGGGCATAGGGTAGGCGTTGAATTTGCTGACCTCGTTCAGGCCCCGTTAGTCATTGAGATGGTTTTGGTTCAGGCCCCAGAAGTCATTGAGACGGTTTTGGTACTTGCACTATACGACTAGACCACTCATTGTGGGACTCCCATCTCTAGGATTGTCGTCAGTTCCCGCTGGACCGCCGCCCTCCGGGCTTCAGGTATCCGGTTTGGCCGTTTATACACTTTTTCTCCCGGAAGGGTGTGGATCTGATGTTTCACGAGATCCGGCCGTATTCTGCCAATTCTCTGAGCGCTTGCCATTGGGTCGGGCTGAGGTGTTCACCAATGGCAACTTCGACAGAGGGCGGGTTCTGCTGTAGCCATGTCCACATTGCACACAGCGCCTCTCGTGCGTGTCACTTCTTCAGTAGGTTCACATGGTAAAGCAAGGGGGTTTTCTCCGCCCCGGTTGGCGGACCTTATGATTGATGTCGCCTACCCGCTCGACGATGTCATAGGGGCCCATGCCACATAGCCAGAATTTGCTTTCCGTTGTGGGGATCAGCACCAAGACCTTCTCACCCGGGTGGAACACCACTGACTAAATCTCCATCATCCTCTTGCTCTCTCCTCCATGTGTTCCACCACGCTGCAAAGGGTAGTCAGTTGCTCCTCCCAGACCTCCTTGGCTATGTTCGTCAGGATTTTCCGCAGTATACCCACCCGGCTGAATAAATGGAAGATCTCCCGTGAGATACTTTTCACTGCCGCCGTGCGTGACGGGATTGCCTATGGATACCGGGTGGCATAATCCACTATTACTAGGATGTGTTGGTGTCACCTTGCGCTCTTCAACAATGGACCCACCAGATCCATCGCCACCTGCTCAAACGGCACCCCTGTAAYGGGCAAGGGAACCAAAGGGTATATATAATTTGCCCTTGGAGCTGTGATCTGGAACCAGATACCGTGGTTGACTCCGGGCCAGTGGAACCGATTCGGATCTGCTCCCTGGCGAGCTACAAGACATTCCTAACATACTGGGTGGGTATGAGTAACGAGTCTTTCATCTCCCCACTGTGCTTTACTACCTGATACAATAAATAATGCTTGACGGCAAAGTGGGGGTGGCGCCACTCACTTACCCCAGGTAATTGCACGCCATCCACCACGATCACCTGGCCCCTCGTGTTCTGGAGGTTGGGATCTTCTAACTGGGCCGTCCCGAACTGGCCCGTGGGGATTCCCTTGTCGGGCGGTCCGTCTGGTGCCTCCACCTCCATAAAGGGGAGCCTGAAGTCCTCCTTGGACAATGGCTCGCATCCCGGCACGGGTTTGTCTCCCTCCTGTCCGACTCGGGGCCCAGTGGACAACTCTCACGGAGGGGCGTGGGTTGGGCAGGCGACCATCCTTTTTCCTCTCCTTCCTACCTCGCTCAGGCACCTACCCAGGTCCCTACTCCACAGTGCCTGGAAAAGAGGGCAAAAGAGGAGAATGGGCACAGGCAGGTTAMGAACAGCACCCATGTGGTTATCTGCACAGCCACGGTTGGGTACCTCTTCGTGTCCCCATGTACACGGTCTCCTCCTCATCCCCAGGTTCGTCTTTCCCCTCTCGTGTGAGCCACTGTGGTTGGGCCAGGGTCACCTTGCTGCCGGAGTCAAGCAGAGCGCTGGTGTTGACGCCATCAATTCATACTGGAACCATCATAGGGGCCATCTCGGTGTGCATCCAACAGGAGGTGACATAACTCACCATCCGGTTTACCCCGGAGCTGGGGGATGCGGAGGTGATGGACTCCTCCCGACCGGGGCAGCTCCATGCGAGGTGTCCCGGCTCATCGCACTCATAGCAGGGCCTCTGATCTTGGTCCAGCAGCAGATGTCGTCATCGGTTTGGGTCGTCTCCCCCCCCTTCACGGCCGCTGCTGGTTCCGTCCGGGCCCCCTTGAGTACCTTGCCTCTCTCAATTCTTTTCTGGATGTTCTGGTGGGTTTCCACCACGGTCAGCAATTTGTCCATGCTCTGGGGGTTCTACATGCTCGCCTCCTTCCTCATCTCATATGGGAGGGCCCGAAGGTACCGTTTATCAGTAGCCAGCCCTAGGTCAGGCGCACCAGGTTGCTCATCTGAGCGTGGGGGGAGATGGTGGAGTCAAAGGCTCAGGATCTCACATTTGAATCCCCCATAATTAGCTGCCTGGTCGGCATTCAAGTCGAAGTAGGCCTTCTGGGCTACCCCGGAAAGATAGGGTGCCAAAAGGCTGGCCCACTTGGACTTGGGTCATCCTTCTCTCTGCGCCGTGCCCTCGAAGGTGCACAAATATGTCTCCACATCATCTTCCTCCTTTAACTTGACCAGGAACTGATTCGGGCTAGACTCCTGAACCATCCTACCCTTCACCTGGGATGCCTCCGCTACCAGTTTTGTTGGCACTGCTCCTCCAGCGCTTGTTCCTGTAGAGCCTGTTGCTTCTGCTGACTGAAGATAAACTGAGCCACCAGTTACTCCGTGGTAATCTCTGTACACTCGACCAAACGGCACTGAAAGCTACTGAGAAGCCTTCATTCTCCACCATATGTGGTAAAACGTGGGGTGTTGAGTTGAGCATGCAGAGGTTAACACAGATACAGGGAGGTTCTAGTCAGTCATGACTTTACTGGGCAACAAAATAAACATAAGAACAAAATAATTTAAGTTTGGCTCGGTCCTTCTTCTCAGATTCTGCTCTGTGTCTGTTTCTCTGTCTCTCCTTGAGGGGTGCCACGGTGCTCCCTCTATGTGTCCTGCACGGTTGGTTGGCACTCTCCCCTAATTACCTCTACTTGGGCCATCAGCGTCAGGGTGCCCAGCCCGTGTACTCCCAGCAAAGGGAGCCAACGTCGAGTTATGTACCTCCCCTCTATCACCAACCCCCGGGGTAGACCTCCCGGGATACCACAGGACATTTATTGTAACGTGCTACCCACATCCTGGCCAGCAACATTGTAACGGCAACAGTCATAATGGTAGTTATGGGCGGCATGTAGCCTAGCGGTTATTAACGTTAGGCCAGTAACCAAAGGTCGCTGGTTTAAATCCCTGAGCTGGCAAGATAAAAAAAAAAGCTTCTCTGTCCTTGAGTAACGCAGTTAAGCCCCAACAACAACTGCTCCCTGGGTGCCGATGACATCGATTAAGGCAACCCACCACACTTCTCTGATTCAGAGGGGTTGGGTTAAGTGCGGAAGAAACATTTTGGTTGAACACATTCAATTGTGCAAATGATTAGCTACCCCCCTTGCCTGTTGCAACATTGTAAGGGGAACTAAGACCTTTCCAAAAAATGGTATTAGATAATAATATAGTTGTGCTGATTCAGACAAATTTAAAAAAGGTCATATGAATTACCAAAGACTATGCAATTACAAATGCATTACACAACAATACACAAAGACTAAAGTCCCAGTCATGACACCCAATTCTCAGTGGAAACAAGCATGGGCTAAAATATATACATGGCAAAGAGGAAGCCTCTTTTTAAAAAGTGAGCTTTATTTTAATCCCCTTTTCAAAAACTTTCCATCTGGCACATAAAGCCTCTCCATGCTCTTTTCCACCATCCCTGCTTCACTGGGGCATATGATGGGAGAGGTTTCAGCACTGTCCCAAGGTAGGAGATCTGTGGGAGATGACAGGTTCCATTTTTATTATGATTTATTCCGGCCAGCCAGTTTTCTGTAATGGAAATTCATTTGAATCAACGCCTCGCTCTCTCTCTCTGCAGAGCCACAGACAGTCTAAACCCATACTCGACATCTGTGAGCCAAGAGACATGGAAACTGCCCCCGTTTGAGCCAAAATGAAGAAAACCTTTTGTTTTCTTCAATACAAAGGTACAGAGCTCTGAAACCAGGCTTCAAGCGCAATTTCTGTATTTCTGTTGGCTGATATAGTCATAATAAAATCTGCAGTCGAGTTGTGGCTGGTTCCATTATCCTGCATCTCTGTTTTGTGGATTCAACAAAACCGGCATGTGTAGAAACCTACACTTGAGTTTAAAAAACATTATGAACACCTGCTCTTTCCATGACATAGACTGACCAGGTGACTCCAGGTGCAACTCAATATTAGGAAATTGCTCTTAATGTTTTGTACACTCAGTGTATATCTACCAACATAATGTATTTTTTTAATATTTGTACTAATATTTGCCCTCTGATTGCAATAACAAAGATAAAGGACTTGGTGTGATAATCAGCAGCTTGAGTGCCGCTTTCAAACGTAGACTAAAAGATCAAGCCCATTTCTCCGTGTTAAGTCTATGGGAATTATGTGATAAAGATCATTCTACAGTAGGATTTCCCTTTATACTGCATGCATATATTGCAACAGGGCATTAGCGGTTGACAGAATGACATATTAAACGTCATCTCTAGAAAGCAGATTCAACTCAGAAGGACTAACATGTAAATGTGGCTTCTCTCAGCAAGCCTGCGGGAGGTCTCAGATTTGTATGGTATTCAGAATGAACATGAAAACCACCACTGGAAGTGAGTGTGTATCTATCTATCTTGACATGTATGTTTCTCCTTAATTCACTAGCAGCAGTAATTATTTATTAAAGACAGAGTGGTATGCTGCTATGGTATGCATTTTCAGTGAGGGATCTTTTTGTTCTTGCTTGAGCATTATATATTTCTTAACAATCTTTGGAAAAAAAGATCAGCTATCACAATATTCCAATTAGGAATAGAATCATCCACGGTTTTCATCCTTGGAACTACAGTGAACGATTTGCTGAATCATTAAATGTTTTGCAGCAAAATCAGATTGATCTAGGAAATCTTAATAAGTCGTGTGTGTAACGCCTGTCGTCGGAAGGAGTGGACCAAAGCGCAGCGTGAAAAGTGTTCATGATTATTTTTATTATCAAAAAACACTCGAACAAAGTAACAAAACGAAAGCGAACAGTTCTGTCAGGTAACAGAGACAAAACAGAAAATAACTACCCACAAAACACAGGTGGGAAAAAGGCTACCTAAGTATGATTCCCAATCAGAGACAACGATAGACAGCTGCCTCTGATTGGGAACCACACTCGGCCAAAAACAAAGAAATAGGGAACATAGAATGCCCACCCTAATCACACCCTGACCTAACCAAATAGAGAAATAAAACGGCTCTCTAATAGCCTCGAGTCTTCTTGGGTATGACGCTACAAGCTTGATGCAACTGTATTTGTGAAGTTTCTCTCATTCTTCTCTACAGATACTCTTAATCTTTGTCAGGTTGGATGGGGAGCGTTGCTGCACAGCTATTTTCAGGTCTCTCCAGAGATGTTCGATCGGGTTCAAGTCCGGGCTTTGGCTGTGCCACTCAAGGACATTCAGAGACTTGTCCCGAAGCCCCCCCCCCCCGCATTGTCTTGGCTGTGTCCTTAGGGTTGTTGTTGGAAGGTGAATCTTCGCCCCAGTCTGAAGTCCTGAGCGCTCTGGAGCAGATTTTCATCAAGGATCTATCTGTACTTTTCTCCTTTCATCTTTCCCTCGATCCTGACTAGTCTCCCAGGCAGTGCCGCTGAAAAACATCCCCACAGCATAAAGCTGCCACCACCATGCTTCACCGTAGGGATGGTGCCAGGTTTCCTCCAGACGTGATGCTTGGCATTTAGGCCAAAGAGTTCAATCTTGTTTTCATTAGTGAATCTTGTTTCCGATGGTCTGAGAGTCCTTTAGGTGTCTTTTGGCAAACTCCAAGCGGGCTGTGTGCCTTTTACTGAGGAGTGGCTTCCATCTGGCCACTCTACCATAGTGCTACTGAGATTGTCGTCTTTCTGGAAGGTTCTCCCATCTCCACAGAGGAACTCTGGATCTCTGGTTCTTGATCATCTCTCTAACCAAGGCCCTTCTCCCCTGAGTGCTCAGTTTGGCTGGGCGGCCAGCTCTAGCAAGAGTCTTGGTGGTTCCAAGAGTCTTGGTGGCTCCAAGAACACAGTGGAGGACACTGTGTTCTTGGGAACCTTCAATGCTGCAAAAATGTTTTGTTACCCTTCCCTAGATCTGTGCCTCTACACAATCCTGTCTCGGATTGTGGTGTGTGTGTGCAGGTGTGTGCCTTTCCAAATCATGTCCAATCAATTGAATGTACCACAGGTGGACTCCGACAAAGTCGTAGAAACATCTCCAGGATGATCAATGGAAACAGGATGAACCTGAGCTCAATTTCGAGTCTCATAGAAAAGAGTCTGAATACTAATGCAAATAATTTTAGAATAAGGCTGTTACGTAACAAAATGTGTAAACAGGGAAGAGGTCTGAATACTTTCCAAATGCACTGTATATATTAGTTGGTTCTCTATTGGTTCTAAACTCAGCAAAAAAAGAAATGTCTTCTCACTGTCAACTGTGTTAATTTTCAGCAAACGTAACGTGTAAATATTTGTATGAACATAACAAGATGCAACAACTGAGACATAAACTGAACAAGTTCCACAGACATGTGACTAACAGAAATGGAATAATGTGTCGCTGAACAAAGGGGGGATCAAAAGTAACAGTCAGTATCTGGTGTGGCCACCAGCTGCATTAAATACTGCAGTGCATCTCCTCCTCATGGACTGCACCAGTTTTGCCAGTTCTTGCTTTGAGATGTTACCCCACTCTTCCACCAAGGCACCTGCAAGTTCCCAGACAAAACCGCGACTCGTCAGTGAAGAGCACTTTTTGCCAGTCCTGTCTGGTCCAGCGACGGTGGGTTTGAGCTCATAGGTAACGTTGTTGCCGGTGATGTCTGGTGAGGACCTGCCTTACAACAGGCCTGTAAGCCCTCAGTCCAGCCTCTCTTAGCCTATTGCGGAGAGTCTGAGCAGTGATGGAGGGATTGTGCATTCCTGATGTAACTTGGGCAGTTGTTGCCATCCTGTACCTGTCCTGCAGGTGTGATTTTCGGATGTACCAATCCTGTGCAGGTGTTGTTACACATGGTCTGCCACTGCGAGGAAGATCAGCTGTCCGTCCTGTCTCCCTGTAGCGCTGTCTTAGGCCTCTCACAGTAGGACATTGCAATTTATTGCCCTGGCCACATCTGCAGTCCTCATGCTTCCTTGCAGCATGCCTAAGGCACGTTCACGGAGATGAGCAGGGACCCTGGGCATCTTTCTTTTGGTGTTTTTCAGAGTCAGTAGAAAGGCATCTTTAGTGTCCTTTCATAACTGTGACCTTAATTACCTACCATCTGTAAGCTGTTAGTGTCTTAACGACCGTTCCACAGGAGCATGTTCATCAATTGTTTACGGTTCATTGAACATGCATGGAAACAGTGTTAAAACCCTTTACAATGAAGATCTGTGAAGTTATTTGGATTTTTACAAATAATCTTTGAAAGACAGGGTCCTGAAAAAGGGATGTTTCTTTTTTTATGAGTTTATATATATATATATATTATTTGGTTTAATATTGGTTCTATATTGGTTGTATACAGTACCAGTCAAAAGTTTGGACACAATTACTCATTCAATGTTTATTCTTATTTTTTTTTACTATTTTCTATACATTGTAGAATAATAGTGAAGACATTAAAACTATGAAATAACACATATGGAATCATGGGGTAACCAAAAAAGTGTTCAACACTCTTGGCATTCTCTCAACCGGCTTCACCTGGAATGCTTTTCCAACATTCTTGAAGGAGTTCCCACATATGCTGAGCACTTGTTGGCTGCTTTTCCTTCACTCTGCGGTCCAACTCATCCCAAACCATCTCAATTGGGTTGAGGTCGGGGGATTGTGGAGGCCAGGTCATCTGATGCAGCACTCCATCACTCTCCTTCTTGGTCAAAAAGCCCTTACACAACCTGGAGGTGTGTTTTGTGTTGTTGTCCTGTTGAAAAACAAATTATAGTCCCACTAAGTGCAAACCAGATGGGATGGTGTCAGGACCCGGTGTGAGAAACAGTCACTAATAGTCTGAGCCACTAATAGTCGGCAGAACCCAGAAGATGAGGCAGACACAGCAGTACTAGAGACGGTGGTTTAATAAAGTAAAAAGGAAAAGATCTTCAGGCAAAAAATAAAAATCCACAACGTCAAAAGTAATTTCCAAGAGAAAAAATGTATATCCTCTAAGACACAAGGAAAATCCACAAAGTGGTAACAACAGCAGGGAAAAAACAAACCTCAAAAGAATAATCAAAAATAAACAAGAACAAAACCAGAGTACCTCAAGAAAATTCAACAAGAGAAACAAATGTTCACAGCATGGCTGGGGCTGGGTGCTAACATACAAACACAGAGCAAAGAACTGAGGAACACTAAGGGTTTAAATACTTTCAAGGGAAATGAGGCACAGGTGCAAATAATAACTGGAACAAGGGAAAAAACAAAAGGGTCAAAAAAGCACAATGGGGGCATCTAGTGACCAAAACCTGAACAATCCTGGCCAAATTCTGACAGGATGGCATATCGCTGCAGAATGCTGTAGTTGTCATGCTGGTTAGGTGTGCCTTAAATTCTAAATAAATCACTGACAGTTTCACCAGCAAAGCACCATCACACCTCCTCCTCCATGCTTCACGGTGCTTACCACACATGCAGATATTATCCATGCACCTACTCTGCATCTCACAAGACACGGCGGTTGGAACCAAAAATCGCACATTTTGATTCATCAGACTAAAGGACAGACTTCCACCGGTCTAATGTCCATTGCTCGTGTTTCTTGGCCCAAGCAAGTCTCTTTTTCTTATTGGTGTTCTTTAGTAGTGATTTCTTTGCAGCATTTCGACCATAAAGACCTGATTCACGCAGTCTCCTCTGAACAGTTGATGTTAAGATGTGTCTGTTACTTGAACTCTGTGAAGCATTTCTTTGGGCTGCAATCTAAGTTGCAGTTAACTTTAATGAACTTATCCTCTGCAGCAGAGGTAACTCTGGGTATTCCTTTCCTGTGACGGTCCTCATGAGAGCTAGTTTCATCATAATGCTTGATGGTTTTAGCGACTGCACAGAAACTTTATAAGTTCTTGAAATTTTACGGATTGACTGACCTTCATGTAATAAAGTAATGATGGACTGTCGTTTCTCTTTGCTTACTTGAGCTGTTCTTGCCATAATATGGACTTAGTCTTTTACCAAATAGGGCTATCTTCTGCATACCACCCCTACCTTGTCACAACACAACTGATCGGCTCAAACGTTAAGAAGGAAAGAAATTCCACAAATTAACTTTTAACAAGGCACACTTGTTTATTCAAATGCATTCCAGGTGTAGATATTCCATAAAAAATCTGCCGTTTCCAGATACAATCGTCATTTACAACATTAACAATGTCTACACTGTATTTCTGATCAATTTGATGTTATTTTAATGGACAAAAAAACCCACTTTTCTTTCAAAAACAAGGAATTTCCAAACTTTTGAACGGTAGTGTGTATATATATATGTGTTCATATATACATATATTAGTTGGTTCTGTATTGCAGCAGTGTGACTGGACGTCCTGGACCAGTTCCAATAGTTTTCATTATGAACCTGTATTTAAACAGGCGGAGACAGAGTCTCTTTTACAGTGGTGCCCTGTTATACAACAACAAACACAACACAGCAAATAATAATCAAACATCCAAACAAAATTAAAACATACAAGATAGAGATTTAAAATAAATAAATTCTATGAGAAAAATACACATTACAAAAATCAATCACAGTTTATAATAAAGTTAATGTAATGTGCATTTAAACTGTCTTACAGGCACCAAAACATCTAACTGGAGTTCTCTCTGCAATTCATTCCATGAGTGTGGAGCATGATTTTCAAATGCCATTTTGCCTAACAGAGTGAATCCAGGGTGTCTCTAGCACTAGCATGTCCTGTGAACGAGTCTGATAAATACTGTTTGACCACTGGATTTTTGACTTAAGATAATTAGGACGTTTCTGTAAGACAGCTTTATAAACAAATATCAACCAGAGTTCATAACAGCCCCTGCATGTTGTGCACTCTGACTCCGTCTTGAGAATGAGATTACAGTGGTGTAGACAAAGGGGAGAATGTTAAAGATTACTGCAGTAGCTCACAGATGGATGGTTCCCATGTGTGAGGGCTGAATCAGTTAGCATGGATGAACTCATTAACACTGTACAGGCAGTGGATGTGGTTGACAGGGTTGTCAATATAAGATCAAATTGATGACTGGTGATGGTCAGCATCTCAATGGTTATTTTGGGGGTTTTATGGTTCCTATTTTTTTAACACAACCATAGTGGGCTATACTGTTACTGGTTCCCTGTTTCCCTTATGACTGTATCTCTTCAGGGCAGCCAGGGTAAAGACTTCATTAAAGCAGTGATATTGTACTGTATGAMAAGGAGAGGAAAGCCTTGTGAAGAATATTGACTTGAATTAGTTGTATTAGACTTTTGTAAAGCACTTACCCCAGGTACTTTTTAAATCTTTTTGTTTTCAGAAATAACTACCATAATTAGTGGTTATGATTGCAAGTCTTTTTATTCAAATGTAAATAGTTTTACGCTACACAAAGGCCAAATTGGATTAGAGGAATAATATTACCTATGAAAACAAATCACTCTTTTTGACAGTTTATGCAGTTTAACTGTTGGAAGGATATGAAAAGCAAATGATAGAGAAGATATGAATAAAACATTGACATTTAGAAACATATATAAATGGGCTGGGTATGTTTTATGTAAATATGCTAAACAAATATCATTCCCGGATATACATAAATGTGATCTTCCTACGCATGAAAATCAAAGGAAACGTGGTAGGAATGAAATGTCAGTTTGATATAAAATAAAAGCATCATGAAGGAATGACAATGACAGTGCCATGAAGGAGAGGAGCTATTGCACAGAGAGAGAGGGGAGAGAAAACATGCTCTTTGTCTCGATTCAATGGGGTTTACTCCTGAGGTAGAAAATGATATCCACGAGTTCATCTGACTCTGGGGAAGTAGATAAAGGGCCTCATTGCCAAAATCCAGAAGTATCCCTTTAAGAGCACATCTCTCTCTCTCTCTCTCTCTCTTCTTCTGTGGGTCTTATCTGCTGCTCTTTTCGTCTCTCGTTCGTCTCCTCTTCGTCGTCTCTCTACTCGGTCTCTCTCTCTCTCTCCTTCCGAAAATAATATGCTACGTGTCTTAAGGTTTGCGATCAAGACAGATCTGCATTTAAGGTATAAGAATAATTAATGAACTCATTCCACATTACCGGAACATACACTCTTTGTAAACCGACACCTGCAGCGAGCTCAGCCCATCCACCGTATTACAGTCATGACCTAGCTTGTTAGAACCCAGCCCTAGCGGCCCTCTAGACTCATCCACGTATGGCATCGACCACCCTTGTTTGGTTTCCATGTGTCATATATATTTCAATTGTACTGTGATGTTTTACATGAACCTCTAACTTTCTAATTATACAGTATCCACAGATTGTGAGCTAAAGATGAAACCTTTCCTATGAGTTTTTTAATTATTGATTTACTGACTATGGTTCCAAATCACCCTGCTATATTTATAAGATATTTTAAGGGAATGTTTATGATTTTTTTTACCATTCCTGAACCTGAACCTTAGCCAAATACATTTAAACTCCGATTTTCACAATTCGGATTTTCATCCGAGTAAAAATTCCTGTCTTCGGTCAGTTAGGATCACACTCTATTTTTTAGAATGTGAAATGTCAGAATATATAGTAGAGAGAATATTTATTTCAGCTTTTATTTCTTTTCATCATATCCTAGGGGGTCAGAAGTTTACATAGCTCAATTAGTGATTTGGTAGCATTGCCTTTAAATTGGTTTAACTTGGGTCAAAATGTTTCGGGTAGCCTTCCAAGCTGCACAATAAGTTGGGTGAATTTTGGCCCATTCCTCCTGACAGAGTTGGTGTATGACTGAGTCAGGTGTTGGTGGCCCCCTTGCTCGACACTTTTTTAGTTCTGTCCCATTTTCTGTAGGATTTAGGTCAGGGCTTTGTGATGGCCACATACCTTGACTTTGTGTGTCCTTAAGCCATTTTGCCACAACTTTGGAAGTATGCTTGGGGTCATTGTCCATTTGGAAGACCTTTTGCGACCAAGTTACTTCCTGATGTGATGTCTTGAGATGTTGCTTCAATATATCCACTAATTTTTTCTCCTCATGATGCCATCTATTTTGTGAAATGCACATTCCTCCTGCAGCAAAGCACCCCACAACATGATGCTGCACCCGTTTGGGTGGGTGTGTTTCGGCTAGCAGCCTCCCCTTTTTCCTCCATAATACGTTGGTCATACAAGTTTATTTTTTGTTTATAGACCAGAGGACATTTTCTCAAAAGTACAATCTTTGTCCCATGTGCAGTTGCAAACCGTAGTCTGGCTATTTTGTGGCAGTTTTGGAGCAGTGGCTTCTTCTTGCTGAGAGGACTTTCAGGTTATGTCGATATAGGACTCGTTTACTGTGGATATAGATCATTTTGTACCTGTTTCTCCAGCATCTTCACAAGGTCCTTTGCTGTTGTTCTGGATTGATTTGCACTTTTCGCCACAAAGTACGTTCATCTCTAGGAGACGGAACGCGTCTCCTCCTTCCTGAGCGGTATGACGGCTGCGTGGTCCATGGTGTTTATACTTGCGTACTATTGTTTGTACAGATGAACGTGGTCCCTTCGAGCATTTGGAAATTGCTCCCAAGGATGAACCAGAATTCTGGAGGTCTACAGTTTTTTTCTGAGGTCGTGGCTGATTTCATTTGATGTTCCATGATGTCAAGCAAAGAGACACTGAGTTTGAGGTAGGCTTGAAATACATCCACAGGTAATCCAATTGACTCAAATTATGTCAATTAGCCTATCAGAAGCTGTAACGATTCTTAATTCCTCCTCGGACGAGGAGAGGAGAGAGGATCTGAAGACCAATGTGCAGCGAGGTATGATGACATAACTGATATTATTGAATTACGAAACGAACACGAAAACACTTGAAAATTACAAAAACAAACACGACGTGACAGACCTGAACATGGAACTTACATACAACATGAAGAAGCACGAACAGGTACACGACTAAAACAAACGCTACAGTCCCGTGTGGCACGAACATACATACAGACACAGGAGACACCACCAAACAAACAGTGAGAACAACCTACCTTTAATATGACTTCAATCAGAGGAAACGTCAAACACTGCCTCTGATTGAGAGCCATACCAGGCAACCCAAAACAATAGAAACAGAAACATAGACTGCCCACCCAAAATCACGCCCTGACCAATAAACAATACAAAGAGAAAACAGGTAAGGAACGTGACATAACCCCCCCCTTAAGGTGCGAACGCCGGGCGCACCAGCACAAAGTCTAGGGAGGGTCTGAGTGGGCATCTGACACGGTGGTGGCTCAGGCTCCGGACGCTGTCCCACACCAAATAGTCACTCCCCGCTTCTGTATCCCCTCCCAATGACCACCCTCCAACTAAACCCATAAATGAGGGGCAGCACCGGGTAAGGGCGCACGGGATAGGGGCAGCACGGGATGAGGGGCAGCACCGGGATGAGGGGAGCCCGGGATGAGGGCAGCACCGGGATGAGGGGAGGCTCTGGCAGTCCTGGCTGAGGGACTTGGCAGGTCCTGGCTGAGGGACTCTGGAGGTCTGGCTGAGGGACTCTGGCAGGTCTGGCTGAGGACTTGGCAGTCTGGAGGTCTGGAGGTCTGGCTGAGGGACTCTGGCAGGTCTGGTGGACGGTCGGCAGTCTGGCTGGACGCTCTGGCAGGTCTGGCTGAGGCCTCTGGTGCGGCTGGACGGTCTGGCTGCTGGCTGGACGGCTCTGAGGCTGTGGTCTGGCGAGTTGGCTGATCGGTTGGGAGGCATGTCTGCGAAGGTCTGGTGATCGGTCGGGGCTCGGCGGTCCTGTTGGCGGACGGTGTAGGCTTTGGAGACGGGCGCTTGGCTCTGGACGGGCGCTTTGCAGGCTAGGGTGGTGGGTTGTGATGGAACGGCCGGCGACGCTGCACGCGGCCGCCAGGGCCGGACAAGGCCGCGCCGGCGGCGTGCGAGGCACAGGCGACGCGAGCGCGGCAGACCGGGCGCAGGGCGGCGCCGGCCGGGCATGCCACCAGCCAGAACGGGCAGTTTGCAGCTCATGAGACGGGAGTTCAGGCGCGTTGGGCAGACGGACAGTTAGACGCCATAAGGCAGACGGGCAGTTCAGGTGCGCTGGGCAGACGGGCAGTTCAGGCGCCGCTGGGCAGACGGGCAGTTCAGGCGCGCTGGCAGACGGAGTTCAGACGGCGAGAGAGACGGGACACCTGTAGGGAGGGACGGAGAGACAGCCTGGTGCGTGGGGTGCCACAGGACCCACCAGGCTGGAGAGACCTACAGGAGGCTTGATGTTAAGAGGCACTGAAGGACGGGCTGTGGGGAGTACTGGAGCTCTGGTGCGCAGCCTTGGCACCACTCCCCCAGGCTGGAATACTACACCAGCCCGTACCCTCCAGAGTGCAGGCACAGGTGAACGGGCTGTGGATGAGCACTGGAGATCTAGTGCCTACTACGCGCACTTCTCTCTTAGGCTCCACTACCACATTTGCCCGGTACGAGCGGAGCGTAGGCATAGGGGCACTGCACCCTCCCAGCGCTCCAGGAGACACAGCACGCAGAGCCGCGCAGGATACCCTGGACCGAAACTGCGTACCGGAGACCAGACGCGCTGAGCAGGCACAATACGCCCGGCTGGATGCCCACACTCACATGACACTTTCGGGGGCTGCTCTATAGCGCACCGGGCTATGGGCACGCACTGGCGACACCGTGCGCTTAACGCATAACACGGTGCCTGACCAGTGACGCGTTGCTTATAATAGCACGAGGAGTGCGCTCAGGTCTGCTACCTGGCTTAGCCACACTCCTCTCTAGCCCCCCCAAAACAATTCTGGGGTTGCCTCTCGTACCTGTCCCGCTGCCGTGCTGCCTCCTCATATCGCCGCCGCTCAGCTTTCGCTTCCTCCAGCTCAGCTTTGGGGCGGCGATACTCCCAGCCTGTGCCCAGGGTCCTTCTCCGTTACAGATCTCCTCCCATGTCATGAATCCTGGGATCTCTGCGGTTGCTGTCGCTGCCCTTTTCCCCGCTGCTTGGTTCTGGTAATTTGGTGGGTGTTCTGTAACGATTCTCTAATTCCTCCTCGGACGAGGAGAGGAGAGAGGGATCTGAAGACCAATGTGCAGCGAGGTATGATGACATAACTGATATTTATTGAATTACGAAACGAACACGAAAACACTTGAAAATTACAAAATAACAAACACGACGTAGACAGACCTGAACATGGAACTTACATACAACATGAAGAACGCACGAACAGGTACACGACTACAAACAAMCGCTACAGTCCCGTGTGGCACGAACATACATACAGACACAGGAGACAACCACCCACAAACAAACAGTGAGAACAACCTACCTTAATATGACTCTCAATCAGAGGAAACTCTGATTGAGAGCCATACCAGGCAACCCAAAACCAATATAGAAACAGAAAACATAGACTGCCCACCCAAAACTCACGCCCTGACCAATAAACACATACAAAACAAGAGAAAACAGGTCAGGAACGTGACAGAAGCTTCTTTTATATATAGCATCCGGTTGGTGCCAAGAATCTTTTATAATTTTGCCAATAATTTAATTGAAAAACTTGAAGTGTTGAATAAAGTGTTGTTATTTGTATCGGTTCATATACCATGTGCCATGGAATCGATACATGGGGGATCTCTTCCCATGTATTTTGCACCCTGTATGGCCCAGCTGTCAACATTTCTGTCCTTAAATTAAACTCTTATTTTTTTCTATTTATGCCAATCCTTTTCAGCAAATTTGTATCTTTAATATATGGCAGCAGTTGCGATTTTTGCATGTAAATCTTGCTGAGGCAAATACCAGCAAAGCCACTACACAACACAACACTAAACAATACATTAATTGCACTATAACATTGACAAAACGGTGCCCACAAATTGTTAGGGCCTACATAAAGCTGTCCCAACATAAGAGCTTTCTATTCAGCACCATGGAGTGAATCCTTATCACTGCCACACCTGGCACATCAGCGGAACCTTGTCTGGCAACAAAACAGTTCATTCAGCCTCTTTTACTGCCTTTAAAAAACATAGCTGATATGGCTAACTTGCTTAAACAAATGTGGTTTCTTCTGACAATTGAGATGTACATAAGGGGACGATGAGTGGATAAGAGGCAATCCTTAATTTTGATTAATAAGGCATTAATGAGCGAGCTAGGATGGACGTAGTCAATATAACTATTTGTTCAGCACTTTTGAAAATGTACAGCGACAGAATTCAGAACTTGAGCCGTTATTACAGTATTGTCCCTGTACACCATGTCAGAACCGTAGGATAAATAACGGGGGCATATAAGCAGACAATAAATGATTACATTTCTATAAAACAGGCTATAGGCTACATGTGCACCACTAAGAACAGTAGGCTATTGTCACGTTCCTGACCTTATTTCCTTTGTTCTGTATTGTTTAGTTGGTCAGGACGTGAGCTGGGTGGGCATTCTATGTTATGTGTTTCTATGTTRGGTTCATTCAACTAGCCTGAAATGGTTCTCAATCAGGGGCAGGTGTTTTACGTTTCCTCTGATTGAGAACCATATTAAGGTAGACTGTTTCTCACTGTTTGTTTGTGGGTGATTGTTGCTGTGTCTGTGTTTGTTCGCCACACGGTACTGTTTCTTTAAGTTCGTTCGTTTGTTCCTTCCTGTTCGTGCGTTCATTTTTATATGTTCTCAAGTTCAGGTCTGTTCACGGCGTTTATTGTTTTGTAGTTTGTTTAAGTGTTTTTCCGTCTTCGTTTACATAATAAATAAGTATGTATTCAAACCACGCTGCATATTGGTCCGATCCTTGCTCCTCTTCAGACGAGGAGGAAAACGACCGTTACAGCTATGTTATGAGGGGGAAAGGGACCAAATTATTAGGGTGAGGCACATGGGCTACAACAGCTTACTACACAACATACACTTAGTTTTACTTTCTTAGCTACAGTATACACTCCCTGGCATATTACATAATTTATGCAGCAGTATACAAGACATTTTTTGGACTCAACTTGTTGTGCTGTGCTCACTTGAACAGGAAGGTGGCACGGCAGTCCTTGTGGGCACATTTTGTCATCAAAGTCTAGCATTCTCTCGATTTATGGTGCTTTTAAGACAACTGGGAACTCGAAAAAAAAACAAGGTTGAATCATGACGTCCGTGATCTTCAGGTCGGAGCTCCAGAAAGAGGCCCGAGTTCCCGACTTGGAATTCCGAGTTGGATGACCGTTCAAAATGTATTTTCCCAGTCAGAGCTAATTTTTTTCCCAGTTGTCTTGAACTCACTGAAGTCTGAGATTTCCAAGTTCCGAGTTTCTAGTTGTTTTGAACGTGGCAGAGGTCAAATGAGTGTCATGTGAATGCTTATCCTTTTAAGCTTGGAAAAGAGACAATTCAACTCAGACTTGGACCACACTGAATAGCAGGCTAGTGTTTGCTTTGCAACTCAGGAAGTTGCTTTGCAACTCAGGAATCAGTCACTGATTCCTCCAAACTCCAAACCACTCATTATTGAATTTGCAATTTCCAACTTGTGTAAACTTCATGTCCAATGGCTGATTAGCACCAAATACTTACATTTTTATTTATTTAACCATTATTTAACTAGGCAAGTCAGTTAAGAACAAATTCTTATTTACAATGACAGCCTAGGGACAGTGGGTTAGCTGCCTTCTTCAGGGGCAGAACGACAGATTTTTACCTTGTCGTTTCGGGAATTCGATGAAGCAACCTTTCAGTTACTGGCCCAACGCTCTAACCACTAGACTACCTGCCGCCCCATTATAGATACGTTTTATCTATAATTTCTCTTCATATGACAAGGGTTGAAAAGGATTTGCCAATAGATTGTCGACGTGATTCATGATCATGACTGCATGCTAGCTAAGGTTTCAAAATTATGACGTTGACATGATCAGTCCAAACAAATATACGGTAGATATAACGTGATTTGACGTCTGTGGCCATTGACCTTGAACAATCTTGGATGGGCACTTTGAATGTAACTATGGTAGCACCTATTTTCGAGCTCTCCCCGTAGATTTTGCTGTGACGTAGTGTCCCCATGTGTGACAGAACACTGAGCCAATCACGGCGCAAATTGAGAACATTACCCAATCACTACAGAAAGGACTGAGCTAGGCTGAAACACCTGCATTTTGAGCTGCCTTACTCAAGAAAGCAAAAAAGAGACCGTGTTTGTATGCGGCTTTATTATCTTTAATTATCTTTATTATCTTAATTATGCGGCTTTATTATCTTAATAATTATTATCTTAATTATTATCTTAATTGTGACATGCATTAATGCAAAAATAACATGCAAAACAGGCAACAACAAGGCTTTGCCCTACCTGCCCTGAATGACGGGTCTCCATTGTATGGCAGACAAAGAAGTTCCCTACCTTCCACTTGCCTCCTCCATTCTTGTGGTAAAACTGCAATCAGTTGGTCATAACTTTGGATTGAGCAGACATTCCCATATATTTTTAATAGCTGCATACGTGACATACCTCCACCATTTCTACTCATAATATAATTCATAAATATAATACAATTTGTTAAGAGAGATTCAGTCTACATAAAGTTAACAGGCATTCTCTTCTCTGTGCATTGTCAGAGGAAAGTGATCATTAGCAAAACATTATTGCAAACCAGTGTTTGACTAATGCTGGTGCTAATGTATCAGCAGTCAAGTCTACACCGTTTGTTTACCATCTATAGTGATCAGTGGGGGTGGTGATCAAAACAGATATGCAGAATGCTGTTTGACAAGCAATTTAAATTGCATTAATACAATCTTTATTTACAGTGGTTCTTGCTTACTATCAATCTCATCTCCTGAATAGCTATTTGATATGGTGGGCTTAATGAAGCAAACCAATTCACTTCATCTGTACAACAGTGTGATAACCCAACAACGTGATTATGGAAATGGATTGATTATACACACAACTGATGATTATGTCAGATCAAACAAACATTTGACGCTGTAATTGGAAATGATAACTGAAAGTAGCATACGTTCGGATATCAACACATTTCTGAATTGTTATAACATTGGCAGTGTATCAGTATTACTTCTGTCACTCTCCTCACCCCAATCTGGGTTTGAACCAGGGACCCTTTGCACACATCGAGAACAGTGACCCCCAAAGCATCGTTACCTATCGCTCCACAAAAGCCACAGCCATTGCAGAACAAGGGAAACAACTACTTCAAGGTCTCAGAGCAATTGATGTCACCGATTGAATCGCTACTAACTAGCTAGTCATTTCATATTGGTTACAGTAGCATAAAAAGCCTAATGAGTTCTCATGAAATCTGAGCCATATCCAAAAAGCCTCTCAGAGTAGGATTGCTGATCTAGGATCAGTTTAGACTTTTAGATTTTAATGAATAGGATTATATGGACAAATCTAAATCAAATCAAATATTATTTGTCACATGCACCATGTAGACTTTACTGTGAAATGCTTACTTACAAGCCCTTTCCCAACAATGCAGTTAAAAATAAAACACAATTTACAAAAAAATGGATAATACTTGTAACACAAAATAACAATAACGAAGCTATATACAAGGAGTACTGGTACCGAGTCGGTTGTACTGGGGTAAAAGGAAATATGTACATGTATGTTTGGGTAGGTGATTTATTGAAGTACTACAGTATGTACATGTAACTTGCCTAGCTGTTTAATGAACTATTCAACAGCCTTATGGCTTTGGGGTAGAAGTTTTTCAGGAGCCTGTTGGTACCAGACCTGATGCTCCGGTACCACTTGTCGTGTGGTAGCTGAGAGAAGAGACTGACTTGGTTGGCTGGAGTCTTTGACAATTTCTTGGGCCTTCCCCTGGTATAGAGGCCCTGGACAGGTGGGGACCTGATCCTAGATCAGCACTCCAACTCTGAGACGCTTTGTGGACATGGGTCCTAGTCTATCTTGTGAAAGTAGAAAGAGAATATCACAATATATCCGCTCTCTTTGATTAATGCATTATTATGTAGAAACAGATACAAAATATAACCTCAAGTGCGGGCTAAAAAGTTTGTTGTCTGGTATAAGGACTCATGCTGGACCTGGCAGGAAATTGCCACAAAGCATGCTTTGTGAATACAATATCAGCGAAACACTGTCTTAGTATACAGTTGCGGCCAGATACATTGGCAGCCTTGCAGGACCAGTTTAATTTTTGTAAACTTAAGTTTACAATTTTTATTTAGAAAATAAAGACAAATGGCATGGACAAAATGATTGGCACCCCAGAGCAAGTATTTGGTTGCACAGCCTTTGGCCAAGATAACTGCCAACAAATGCTTATTTTAGCCACCAATCAGTTGCAAACCTATAATCCTTCAGTGTTTGAGGTGCCCTCCACTAACTGCTGTTTTCAGCTCTCACCATAGGCTATGATTCAGATCTGCACTCTTCGCTGGCCACTCCAGAACAGTGCAGTTTCTTCTGGAACCATTCCAGGGTGCTGTTGATGTGCGTTTGGGGTTGTTGTCCTGCTGGAAGAACCACAACCTGTTTGATTGTAGGGTGTGTGTTCTTTTCTTAGAATAGTTTTTCACTCACTGTTAACCAACTATATACTTGAATGGTAAGGTTATAGATAAATTACAAGATTTCATCATTTGAAAACCAAGGGGGGATTTGAGACACCATGTCAATATGCAATGCAATATAGGGTAACCTAAATCTACCTACAGTTAAAGTCAAAAGTTTACATACACTTAGGTTGGAGTCATTAAAACTTGTTTTTCAACCACTCCACAAATTTCTTGTTAACAAACTAGTTTTGGCAAGTCGGTTAGGACATCTACTTTGTGCATAACACCAGTAAATTTTCCAACAATTGTTTACAGACAGATTATTTCACTTATAATTCACTGTATAACAATTCCAGTGGGTCAGAAGTTTACATACACTAAGTTCTGTGCCTTTTAACAGCTTGGAAAATTCCCAAAAATTATGTCATGGCTTTAGAAGCTTCTGATAGGCTAATTGTGTCACGTTCTTTCAAAATCGAACCCAAAAGCAGACCAGGAGAGTAGGAAGAAGTTGAGTATTTATTTACAAGTGAATATGTAGAGGTAGAAAGATCCAGGTGGCGTAGCGGGCAGCGGCGGTGAGTTGATGGGAGTGAATAGGTAGATCCAAGGGAGTAGCGGAAGCCACCGACGACCAGGCAGGAATGGGGTAAGTAATCCGGGTGAATAACTGTAAACAGAACAAACGGAGGTAAGCTTAAGGCAAGCAAGACGTACAAAACAACAAAACAAATTCTATCAAACGGGAGGCTGATACGCTGGCACAACATACTGTTCATGGCTAACGATCCGGCAGGGAATGGATGTCAGGTCCGAGCTTATGAAGAGGAGAGATGATGATCAGGACCAGGTGTGCAGATAGCTGATGGGATACAGGTGCGGGTAATCAGAGATCTCCCAACTAGCTACATCGCCCGGCAACCAGACAGGGTGCGTTCCAGGACACCGGAAAAACACTCCAGGACAGAACACAGGCAAAACCCAGACTCAGGAAACGGGATTCGTGACAGTACCCCCCCTCCGACGAACGCCACCGGGCGGACTACCCGGAGCGCCAGGGTGGAGGCGGTAGAAGTCACGAAGCAGGTCAGCGTCAAGGATCTGACGCCGAGGAATCCAACTCCTCTCCTCTGGACCATATCCTTCCCAATCCACTAGATACTGGAACCCTCGACCCCGCCATCTGGAGTCCATGATGCGGCGCACCGTGTAGGCAGGACCACCTCCGATCATCCGAGGAGGAGGAGGACGAGGAGGAGGGGGGAACAGAGGACTGAGGAGAACCGGCTTGAGGCAGGAGACATGAAAGGTGATGTACTCTAATTGTTGCAGGCAACTTGAGTCGGACCACAACAGGGTAATGATTCTCTCCACTACAAAGGACCAATGAACTTCGGTGACAGTTTCCTCGACTCAGTCCGTAGAGGAAAATCCCGTGTAGCCAACCAAACCTTATCTCGACCGTATAAGAGGGGGCAGGAATACGGCGACGATTCGCCTGGATCTGATACCGGTCAGAAACTCTAAGGAGGGCCTTCCTGGCCCGATGCCAGGTCCGGTGGCAACGACGAATGTGGGTCTGGACAGAGGGACCGAGAGATCCCTCTCCTGAGAAGGAAACAAGGGAGGTTGTAACCGTACAGGCACTGGAAGGGAGACATCCCAGTGGCAGATGAAGGGAGAGTATTATGGGCATACTCGACCCAGGGTAATTGAGAGGACCAAGAGGTGGGATCAGAGGAAACAAGACAGCGCAGCGTGGACTCCATCTTCTGGTTGGCTCTCTCCGCCTGACCATTAGATTGGGGGTGAAATCCAGATGTGAGACTGACTGTAGCTCCAATGGCCAAACAGAAGGATCTCCAGACAGCAGAGGTAAACTGAGGACCACGGTCAGAAACAATGTCACTGGGCAACCCTGGACCCTGAAAACCTCCCTAACCAGGGATCTCGGACGTCTCAGTGGCAGAAGGCAGCTTGGAGAGGGGGACAAAGTGAGCAAACTTGCTGAATCTGTCCACAATGGTCAGAATAACCGTGTTACCAACAGAAGAGGCAACCCGTGACAAAGTCCAGGCCCAGATGTGACCAAGGTCGCCGGGAATAGGTAGGGGGTGAAAAGCCCAGAGCTGGGCCGATTGGTACTCTTATTCTGCGCACAAACAGGACAAGCCGCAACAAACCTCCGGTATCTTCTCCCATGGCAGGCCACCAAAATCGTCTGCGCAGTAGCGCCATAGTCCAGCAACGCCAGGGTGACAAGGTATCTTGCTTGCGTGGGACCACTGAAGACAGCAGAACGGACCGACTCAGGCACGAAAAACCGACCGGGTGGGACCGTTACCGGCCCGGGTGCGGCCGAAGGGCCGCCATCACATCCTCCTCAATCCTCCATGTAACGGCTCCCACGACAACGTTCTGGGGAAGAATCGTCTCAGTCTGGCCACACTCTCCTCCGTCTTGGAGAACATCCGGGACAGGGCGGTCCGCCTTCCCGTTCTTCGACCCACGGTCGGAACGTCCAGGGAAAAATTGATGCGACCAAAACAAAGCCCACCTGGCCTGACGGAGTTGAGACGTTTAGCCGATTGCACGTTAAGCCAGATTCTTGTGGTCTGTCCAGACCACAAACGGTTGCTCCGCTCCCTCCAACCAGTGACGCCACTCCTCCAAGGCAAGCTTCACAGCGAGAAGCTCCCGGTTACCCACATCGTAGTTTCTTTCAGCTGGAGAAAGACGACAAGAGGAGAAGGCGCAGGGATGGAGTTTACCGTCAGTGGAGCTACGCTGGGACAGATGGCGCCCACCCCCACATCAGATGCATCCACCCAACAACAAACTGACGGGAAGTGTCAGGTTGAGAGAGAATCGGGGCGTTTGGTGAATCGGCTCTTCAAGCCAGAAATGCTCGGTCTGCCTCAGGAGACCAACAGAAATTTCTGGTGCAAGACGTCAGGACAGTTAAAGGGGCGGCCACCCGGCTGTAATCACGGATAAACCTCCGCAAGAAGTTCGCAAACCCCAGGAATCTCTGGAGCTGCAATCTCGTACCGGGCTGGACCCAATCCCGAACCGCCCGAACCTTCTCTTGGTCCATTTTGATCTCTCCCCTGGAGATGATGTACCCGAGGAAGGACGTCGTGTGGGCGTGAAAATCACACTTCTCGGCCTTCACGAACAGACGGATCTCCAATAACCGCTGCAGGACCTGCTTGGACATGCTGGACGTGGCTAGAAAGCTCCTCGAGAAGATGAGGATATCATCCAGGTAAAACAAACACAAAAATACCAATCATATCTCTCAGAACGTCATTCACCATACTTTGAACACAGCAGGAGCGTTGGTCAGTCCAAACGGCATCACCTGGTACTCGAAATGTCCCATAGAGATATTGAACCCAGTCAACCACTCGTCCCCCTCTTGATCCGAACCAAATGATAAGCATTACGTAGGTCAAGCTTCGTAAAAACCGTGACCTGTAAAGAGTCGAAGCAGAGCCATCAAGGGCAGGGGATACTTGTTTTTGACCGTAATATCATTCAACCCCCGATAATCAAACACGGTCGAAGAGAGCCATCCTTCTTGCTCACAAAAAAGAATCCTGCTCCCAGAGGTGATGCGAGGGCGAATGAGACCTGCAGCTAGAGACTCCTTGATGTAGGTCTCCAAGGCTTCACGTTCAGGTCGAGAGATACTGTATAACCGTCCCTTGGGAAAGGCAGCTCCAGGGAACAGATTAATCGCACAGTCATAAGGTCGGTGGGAGGAAGGGACAGAGCCTTCTGCACTGAATACTTCACCCAACTCGGTGATATGTTTCTGGAACCAGGGACAAATCAGGAAGCAGTGTCACTGACCTGACTGGGAACAGCAGGAGAACAGGCAGTCCTAAGGCAGTTAGCATGACACTCAATGCTCCAACTAGTTACCTACCCGTCACCCAATCAAACGAGGGATGTGTCCTTCAGCCAGGGTAACCAAGAACCAGAGGAACATGGGGCGAGGACAGAATGAAGAAGGAGATAACCTCTGAATGATTCCCCGACAACAACATCTTAACCGTTCAGTCCTCATAGTGATCCGTGCCAGACTACTGCCGTTCAGAGTGGTTGCTTCAATGGCTTCCGGCAATTGCTCCTTGGAAAGCCCCAGCTGTTCCACCAAGTCGGCATCAATAAAGCTGCCATCGACACCTGAATCGATAAAAGCGTTCATCGCTAAGCTCTGATCCTTATTCATAAGGGTCGCAGGAAAACGGGTCTGACAGGATTCTTGAGAGGTTGAAACTGGCTCGCTAAAATTCCTCCCAAAACTAGCGAGCCGGGGGTTTAACCGCGCTGTGGACAAGCGGAGATGTAATGTCCCGAGCTACCACAGTAGAGGCAGCTGTTGGTCTCACGTCTACGTTGGCGCTCCTCCCTTAGTTAACCCGTGTCGCCCCACTTGCATTGGTTCAGGATCTGGCGCAAGACCCCTCCACTAATCCCGTGTGGGAATAATGATCAACACGTTCTGGTCCACTTCCTGAACCGAATGGTAACCGAGTTGCTGATTGATTGGACGGACCCCACTGCTTCTCCCTCCTTCTCTCTCGGACTCTATTATCTACCCGAATAGATAAAGTGACCAAGCTGTCTAGGTCACTAGGCTCTGGATAGGATATCAGCTCGTCCTTGAGTTGCTCCGACAACCCCTGGTAAAAAGCCGCTTGTAGTGACTCCTCATTCCAACCACTCTCCACAGCCAATGTCCTGAATTCGATCATAAAGTCTGCCACACAGCGAGCTCCTTGGCGAAGAGTGAACAAACGTTTAGCTGCGTCCTTACTCGCGACTGGATGGTCAAAAAGCTTCTCATCTCTGCCGTGAACTCCAGGTATGAAGCCATGCAGGTGTCCTGTCGTTCCAAACGGCTGAAGCCCATTCCAGAGCTCTACCACGTAGCAGTTCAATCACAAAAGCTATCCTAGCCTTATCTGTGGCGTAAGAGTAGGGCTGTAGATCAAAAACTAACCACACATGCATAAGAAATGAACGGCATCTTCCCAAATCCCCTCGTACTTATCAGGCGTCGGAACCTTGGCTCACGGAAGGTAATCTCTCCAGAATCGGCAGGTGAGATGGGTGAAACAGGTGGTGGATGTCCCGCCGGCAAACTGAGTGATCCTGGATCTTCGTCAAGCTAGCAGATAAGTTCCGGACTGAACCCGCTATCTCCTGTAGCGCCGTGTTGTGTTGTTCCAATATCTTCCCCTGCTGGTAATGGCATGGCAAACGGAGTCCAGGTCCGCTGTGTTCATCCTTGCCGGATCGTTCTGTCACGTTCTTTCAAAATCGAACCCAGAAGCAGACCAGGACAAGTAGAGTAGGAAGAAGGTGAGATTTATTTACAAGTGAATATGTAGAGGTAGAAAGATCCAGGTGGCGTAGCGGGCAGCGGCGGTGAGTTGATGGAGTGAATAGGTAGATCCAAGGGAGTAGCGGAAGCCACCGACGACCAGGCAGGAATGGGGTAAGTAATCCGGGTGAATAACTGTAAACAGAACAAACGGAGGTAAGCTTAAGGCAAGCAAGACGTACAAACAAACAAAACAAATTCTATCAAACGGAGGCTGACACGCTGGCACAACATACTGTTCATGGCTAACGATCGGCAGGAATGGATGTCAGGTCCGAGCTTATGAAGAGGAGAGATGATGTCAGGACCAGGTGTGCAGATAGCTGATGGGATACAGGTGCGGGTAATCAGAGATCTCCCAACTAGCTACATCGCCGGCAACCAGACAGGGTGCGTCCAGGACACCGGAAAATCACTCCAGGACAGAACACAGGCAAAACCCAGCATCAGGAAACGGGATTCGTGACAAATTGACATCATTTGAGTCAATTGGAGGTGTACCTGTAGATGTATTTCAAGACCTACCTTCAAACTCAGTGCCTCTTTGCTTGACATCATAGGAAAATCAAATGAAGTCAGCCACGTACCACGTTCATCTGACAAGCAATAGTACGCAAGTATAAACACCATGGACCACGCTGCTCATACCGCTCAGGAAGGAGACGCGTTCTGTCTCTAGAGATGAACGTACTTTGGTGCGAAAAGTGCAAACAAAATCCCAGAACAACAGCAAAGGACCGTGTGAAGATGCTGGAGGAAACAGGTACAAAAGTATCTATATCCACAGTAAAACGAGTCCTATATCGACATTACCTGAAAGGCCTCTCAGCATGGAAGAAGCCACTGCTCCATAATGCCATAATAAAGCCAGACTACGGTTTGCAACTGCACATGGGGACAAAATATCGTACTTTTTGGAGAAATGTCCTCTGGCCTGGTGAAACAAAAATAGAACTGTTTGGCCTAATGACCATCGTTATGTTTGGAGTAAAAAGGGGGAGGCTTGCAAGCCGAAGATCACCATCCCAGCCGTGGAGCATGGGGTGGCAGCATCATGTTGTGGGAGTGCTTTGCTGTAGAAGGGACTGGTGCATTTCACAAAATAGATGGCATCATGAGGAAAGAAAATGATGTGGATATATGAGAGCAACATCTCAAGACATCAGTCAGGAGTTAAAGCTTGGTCGCAAATGGGTCTTCCAAATGGACAATGACCCCAAGCATACTTCCAAATTTGTGGCGAAATTGCTTAAGGACAACAAAGTCAAGGTATTGGAGTGGCCATCACAAAGCCCTGACCTCAATCCTATAGAACATGTGGGCAGAACTGAAAAAGCGTTTGCGAGCAAGGAGGCCTACAAACCTGACTCAGTTACACCAGCTCTGTCAGGAGGAATGGGCCAAAATTCACCCAACTTATTGTGGTAATCTTGTGGAAGGCTACCCGAAACATTTGACCCAAGTTAAACATTTTAAAGGCAATGCTACCAAATACTAATTGAGTGTATGTAAACTTCTGACCCACTGGGAACGTGATGAAAGAAATAAAAGCTGAAATAAATAATTCTCTCTAATATTATTCTGACATTTCACATTCTTAAAATAAAGTGGTGATTCAAACTGACCTAAGACAGGGAATTTTTATGAGGATTAAATGTCAGGAATTGTGAAAAACTGAGTTTAAATGTATTTGGCTGAGGTGTACGTAAACTTCCGACTTCAACTGAATGTTGCACTAACCTATGCTTCCAAATCAATATTCAGATGACGCCAGGAAGATAAGGTCTGTTGGGTTCACAAACGTTGCATCTGGAACAAAATCACTGTATTAATCAGTGTCAAATGTTTTTCTAATTTATTATTTAGGGTCAGGTAAAATGTGAAATGTTTACCTAAAGAAGAATTATACAATAAACTGTTACAAGGCATTCTATTCCTGGGAAGTAATTTGCAGTGTTACGATGACAATCGCTCATTTCTAGTAATCTGCAGCTAGATAATTCTCTTACTTACATGCTGTGCAACCAACCACTATCGCTTAGCATGCATTTTTTAAGAGCCTTATTTATAATTCAGTCTCTGAAACTATTATTTTCAGGTAAGTGCACATTTACCATTCAGGGTCTATTATCTACACATTTTACATTCACATTACATGGTAGGATCAATGCAGTGCTGGAAAAAGAACCCAATTGTCATACTTGAGAAAAAGTTAATAAGATACCTTAATAGAAAATGACTCAAGTTAAAGTGAAAGTCACCCAGTAAAATACTACTTGAGTAAAAGTATTTGGTGTTAAATATACTTAAGTATCAAAATTAAATGCAATTGCTAGAATAGTCTTAAGTATCAAAAGTAAAAGTTTAAATAATTTCAAATTCCTTATATTAAGCAACCAAGATGGCACCAAGTTACGGATAGCCAGGGGCACGCTCCAACACTCAGACATCATTTACAAACAAAACATGTTTAGTGAGTCCCCCAGATCAGAGGCAGTAGGGATGTTCTCTTGATAAGTGTTGTCAAGGCCCAGGAGAAGACCCAGATGCAGACAGTATCGAAGTAACAAAAGTGTATTACAAAAACAATGGAGCAGGCAAACGACAGTTCAAGGGCAGGCAGAGGTCAGTAGTCCAGAGCAGAGTCCAAAAGGTACAGAACGGCAGGCAGGGTCAGGGCAGGCCGAATGGTCATAAACCGGGAAAGCTAGAAAACAGGAACTAGACACAGACAGGCGCACGGGAAAAACCGCTGTTAGGCTTGACGAAACAAAACGAACTGGCAACAGACAAACAGAACACAGGTATATGTACACTGGGGATAATGGGGAAGATGGGCAACACCTGGACGGGGTGGAGACACGCACAAAAACAGGTGAAACAGATCAGGGTGTGACAAGTGTCTGACAAAATGTTCCTGTCCTGCTAAGCATTCAAAATGTAACGTGTACTTTTGGGTGTCAGGGAAAATGTATGGAGTAGAAAGTACATAATTTTATTCAGGAATGTAGTGTAGTAAAAGTTGTCAAAAATATGAATAGTATAGTAGAGTACAGATACCCCAAAAAATACTTCAGTAAAAATTCTTGAAAGTACAACTTAAGTACTTTACACCAATGGATCAATGCACTACTTGATCTGGTATCTTGACTACTCTCTTGTTTTTGGCATTTTCCTCCATGGAGTCTTTATACATCAAACTATCTAATGATGGATAGCTGTTTTAGGAGGGGTTGAAAACAGTTTTTTGATATTTCTTGCAATGGTAAAATGTAAATAACATATTTCTCAGACTTTGTTCCGTATTGTCTTCTCTGAGATGGTTCTGTATTTAAAATAGTTGCATACTGGTAAATTAGACAAACAACTAATGATGGTAGTATAATCATCATCATCAATCATCACCACCAGCAGCATCATTTAGTAGGCCTAGCTACATGACATGCTTAAAAAGGGACGTGTCACCCATGTAATGGATACAGGGCGAACTGCTGAATGTTGATCAATGTGACGGAGGGAGGAGGCTCAGCTTGTCAGGGAAACAGCAGCCTCCCCAGGCAATCTCTGCAGTCAGGAGATGGAATGAACGCAGCCCTGAAATCCATCATGTGCCACATTCGTATGAAGCGTCGTTTGATAGAGAGGAGCCACCGTGCCAGTCCCCTGGGTTACACTACATGACTGATTTGGGATTTCAGCGCTCCTGGCACAATTTTCTGGGAGAATAATTAACTAATGCCACCTGTTTCCTCCTAATGTCCAATGACTTGCTTTTTTACCACCCCCCCCCCCAACAAAAAAAGAATACAAAAAATGGAGCTGATAAATGTCTGCGTTGAATAACTAGTCAAATGAAATTACATGGAGGAACATTTTAATAATTGTCACAATAGTCGCTCACATTAGATAGCGTTTAGTTGGATTTATTTGTTGTGTTTTGCGAGAACAATGGCATGTCTAATCTTGTGTGGCTGAACCTACTGTAGATGTTGTAGCTTACATAAAATACAGGTGAAATATCAATCCCCTGTAATAGCGGCTGTGCTATAGAGTTACAGTAGAAGGTAAAGAGAAATGCTAGAGCAGTATTTCTCAACTGGTTGGACTAGGGATAGACATGCTTTGATCCTTCCTTTTGCTCCATTAAAACAAACACTCGAGGACTGATGAAATCCGTGTCAGCTATGAATCTGAGCGAGCGGTCAGCAACATCCCAGGGTGGTACCAGGGGGCTGAGCAACTGTGCAAGACAAGAAATATTATAATATATAATATATGCCATTTAGCAGACGCATTTATCCAAAACGACTTAGTCATGCGTGCATATATTTTACATATGAGTGACCCCAGCGGGAATCAAACCCAGCTCTACCGACTAATCCACACAGGACCTATTAGGATTATTAGAAGGAATATATATATATATATATATATGGTGTCTCTCTACCATCTCTTCGCAAATCCTCTGGAGCACATTTCTTTAGCTATGTACCGCAGATATGATTAGCTACATTTCTCAGCTCCTCACGGCACAGTTATTTCCAGTCACATCACTGATGTACTAACATGCTCTGCAGGGAAAACAGATACTTATTACTGAGTATCTGACCCCAGTGAGAGATTACATCATTATTTCATCAGAACAGCGTTCCTTGCATTCTGAAGCTCTGTATTTTGATACTCTTGCATTTGGGCCTTTCACCTGCATATGACGGCACTCCGCAGGTTGTCATAAATAATTAATAAAAAACAAAAACAGCTACTCAAAAATGGGTGAAAACAGATGACTATGGCCTTTAGTCCTCAACATACTTTGTCATGTCTGAGACGCTCTCAGCAGCTGTTTAGATCAGTGCAGGCTGCTGAGGAGAGGACGGSTCATACAAATGGTTGGAACGGAGCAAATGAAATGGCATCAAACACATAGAAACCATGTGTTTGGTGCATTTGATACAATTCCACTTATTCCGCTCCAGCCAGTACCACGAGCCCGCACTCCCCAATTAAGGTGACACCAACCTCCTGCGGTTTATATAATCMTCATAGGTATTGTAGGTTCACTGAGAATACACTCCCATTTATGGCAGCATGATCCACACCCTCTAACTACCATCCTCTTTGGTACTCTGGCCCTGTTGGTAACAGGATACATGCCTGATTGTTGACACTCTTTCTCCATTGTTGTTTTCATGTCAGCCCTCCTCCCTAGTCAGCAGTGAACAGATATCTGTTACCTTCAGCAGTCCAGCCACAAGTATAACCACCAATGAGACCACCAAGCCTCAAGTGACTCCTACTGCCCAACCTCATTCTTCATACAATGGATGATCGTTTCAATAGGGACCAGTTCCAGACAGTTTGGCCTGACATCAACGATGGGGTTGGCTGGAGCAGAAAGGCTGGCACTCAGGTCCGTGTTCCTGCAGTCAGTAAGGGTTTGATTCAATCCATCCCCTCTCATCTCCACTCCAGAGATGCAGATGTGTCCTTGGGCTTCAGTGAAGTACTGTATGTCTGAGAGCTCTCTAACGTTAATTACATGAGCCTCTGGTTCTTCTCCAGTGTTCCCCTTGAGAGGTCTCAATAGAAGAGTTCTGGAGGGGAACGTTGGAATCGCCAGACATATTACATTTGATTGACTGTGTGACTATGGAACGTTCTGATCCTGCTGTCAGGTACAAAATGTTGAAGGATTGTTCGGAAACAGACGAAACGACAGTAACAGACCACTGAGGTTTGAAACCAAAGCATTCACACTCACACTCCCAGTTCCGCTCTACCTGATTTGCCCACACAGATCATTATCGCTACAGTATGACTCTGCAAGTCTGCAGGAGGTGACGTGGCTAGTGAATATTCAGCGTGATCACAGTATGTTAAATATTATACAGATGGAATAAACATAGATCAAAGCCTGTAATTAGCCATCAGAGAAGGGTTGGCAGAGAGGAAGGAGAGGTTGGGATTAACAGTAACCTAACATAGTAGGCGTAGAAAGACGCCTGGGCAGAGTTTCCACTTGCGTTTTTCAGAAGAAACGGAAACTAGGTTGAAAATACTGTATCCCTGAAAACTGGATGTGAGCATTTTCTGGTGACTCCACTTAGGCTAGAACTAACAGAGACAGAGAGGAAAGCTCCAGTCATCTCAAACCCAGGCCTTCTTTTTCCCTGTATCTGTCAACCACAAACCTTTTCAGTGGCTGCCAGCCCAGCCAGTTGCTCAAAACTATTTTGACTGTATTTCTATTGATACCTCAGAGAAGGTGGAGACAAATTAATCTGATGTGTTTCTCTTYTGTGAATCAGAGCAGCGCAAATATTACACAAGTAATATGCTAAAACATTTATCTTCCTGATTAGATAGCACTACTACACTATCATAGTGCTCCTATCCCTGCATGAGGAAAAACACTCATATTGTCATTGATATGTTCTCAGAAGAAAAAAAACAGGAGGGTGAGAAACTAATAAAAAGAGACAGGCCCTGGAACACTTGTAGTCAAGGTCACAGCCATCAATAGAGTCACAGCATTGGTAGGAAAGAGGAGGCTGGACAGGAATAGCTTGGATTCCAAGCCCATTGTCACGGGAGGCGTCTCCATTCCCCAATGGGTTGCGATAGAGATCTAAGGGCCTGGGTTGCGATAAAGATCACAGATTGACTGGGAAGCCTCTCAGGATTTAATTGAAGTCAAACCAAGTCACAACATCTGAGATGTAAAAGATGACCTAAGTAACAGTCCATTTTTCATTGAGGCTTTTTTATCAACATGGCTCCTCCTATCCGTTATCTAAAATAGACAACGACCATGAAATGTGGCTGAATGTAATGCGACTTTGAGTATCCTTGACTAGCCTTTATCCTGGGTTTGTTATCAGTTGGGTCAATCTTCTCAATATTTATTTTCATGCTTGCTGTATCTTTGTGTACTGCATACAATTAAGTGGAGGTTCCTATTATTTTCTCTTAAAGTACATTGTACGGCAATTACTCTTTGGCCCATTATGCAATTGTATTATGAAGTGGACTGAGCCATCCATTGCTTGACTTTTTTCCGTCTCCACAGTTTAAGGTCGCAACACACCTGTCTTCATTCAAACTGTAGTCTGACAACAATACCAATATCATCACACAATTATCAACTTCAGCCTGACAGCCATTCAGACTGCCATCGTGCTAATGTATTCACTATTCAATGCACAATCTTAATTACCTACCAGACTCACTGAGTCTGCTCTCTCCTCTCCACCATGGTTCAGATACATCCTAATGGTCGTGTGGCATGCACAGGGCTGTTATTACTGTAGCACGCACAGGCCTGTCATTGTAGGACAAGGAGTGTGTGATTGATGAATTTCCCAGAGTGGAGGAATGTTCCGCTGAGTTGCCTCATGCACCAATAATGACACATGATGGAAACCCCTGTCAGGCCGTCAAGATGGGGAATGAAGATGGATAGTGTCCAGGATACAAACTCATCTGGTCGAGGCAGGAAGTTAMGGAACGTTTTGGTTGCGATAATCTCACGCAATTAGGCGGCCTCCCGCCTGCTGTGCTGCAGTGTTGCAGGAGACCTAATGGAGACCATTGTTTCTGTGCAGGTTACATGATATCAGTGGCTGTCCAATGGTACGGTCTCTCCTGTCATAGAAGACTAAGGATGGGCATTTTACATTTCACTATTCGACTAATATCATAATTTTTCGGCTATCCGGATATTTTTTAAACATTTTATTTCACCTTTATTTAACCAGGTAGGCTAGTTGAGAACAAGTTCTCATTTACAACTGCGACCTGGCCAAGATTAAGCAAAGCAGTGCGACACAAACAGMGTTACACATGGAATAAACAAGCGTACGGTCAATAACACAATAGATAAAAAAAGAAAGTCTATATACAGTGTGTGCAAATGGCGTGAGGWGGTAAGGCAATGAATAGGCCATAGTAGCGAAGTAATTACAATTTAGCAAATTAACACTGGAGTGATAGATGAGCAGATGGTGATATGCAAGTAGAAATACTGGTGTGCAAAAGAACAGAAAAGTGTCACGATCTTTCAAAATCGAACCCAGAAGCAGACAGGACAAGGAGAGTAGGAAGAAGGTGAGTATTTTATTTACAAGTGAATGTGAATGGGTAGATATATCAGGTGGCGTAGCGGGCAGCGGTGGTGAGTTGATGGGAGTAAAATGGTGAATCCAATGGGTAGTGGAATCCTCCGACGACCAGCGCGGGAATGGGGTAAATGATCCGGGTGAGTAACTGAAGACAAAACAAACGGAGGTAAGTTTAGGCAAGCAATACGTAAAAAACAACAAAACAAATTCTATCAACTTGAGGCTGATACTATGGCACAAACTACTGTTCATGGCTAACGATCCGGCAGGGAATGGATGTCAGGTCCGGGCTTATGAAGAGGAGAGATGATGATCAGGACCAGGTGTGCAGATAGCTGATGGGATACACGGTGCGGGTAATCAGAACTCCCAACTGGCTTCATTGCCCGGCAACCAGGCAGGGTGGTTCCAGGACGCCGGAAAAAAACACTCCAGGACAGAACACAGGCAAAAAACCGACTCAGGAGACGGGATTCGTGACAAAAAGTAAATAAAAACAATATGGGATGAGGTAGGTAGATTGGGTGGGCTATTTACAGATGGGCTATGTACAACTGCAGCGATCAGTAAGCTGCTCGGATAGCTGATGTTTAAAGTTATGTGAGGGAAATGTAAGTCTCCAGCTTCAGCGATTTTTGCAATTCATTCCAGTCATTGGCAGCGAGAACTGGAAGGAAAGGCAGCCAAAGGAGGTGTTGGCTTTGGGGATGACCAGTGAGATATACTGCTGGAACGCGTGCTATGGGTGGGTGTGTTATCGTGACAGTGACCTGAGATAAGGTGGAGATTTACCTAGCATAGACTTATAGATGACCTGAAGCCAGTGGGTCTGGCGACGAATATGTAGCGAGGGCCAGCCGACTAGAGCATACAGGTCGCAGTGGTGGGTGGTATAAGGGGCTTTGGTGTCAAAACGGAAAGATAGACTTTATCCAGTTTGCTGAGTAGAGTGTTGGAAGCTATTTGTAATGACATCGCCTAAGTTGGGGATCGGTAGGATAGTCAGTTTTTCAGGGTATGTTTGGCGGCGTGAGTGAAGGAGGCTTTGTTGCGAAATAGGAAGCCGGTTCTAGATTTAATTTTGGATTGGAGATGTTTAATATGAGTCTGGAAGGAGAGTTTATAGTCTAACCAGACACCTAGGTATTTATAGTTGTCCACATATTCTAAGTCAGAACCTTCCAGAGTAGTGATGCTAGTCGGGTGGGCGGGTGTGGGCAGAGTTTAAGAGAGTTTAAGAGCAGTTGGAGGCCACGGAAGGAGTGTTGTATGGCATTGAAGCTCGTTTGGAGGTTTGTTAACACAGTGTTCAAAGATAGACTCTCCCGACCAATCAAAATGATGCAAATGCACAGAGGTAAACATTGGACAGGCTGCATTCCTCTGTAGTTTTTCGCTAAACGCAACAGTGAAAGAGAAGTCAGATTTTTGCCATGATAGAACTGATTGTGTTGCAAAAAGGGTTTCTGGTGAGTGTTTTGCATTAGGTGTATTTGCAATGTCAGGGCAGAATGGATGGCTACATGCGTAGCATGTCGTTACCAATGTCACAAGGATAATCTTAATTTATATCAAAGCTTTTTCATTGTCAAAATAGTCCTACAAATGTTTTTAATCAATCAAGTAATTGAATACTAATGTCCGTTGGGATATTTGGAAAACCCATCCATAATAAAAACAGATATGAATCATACACATTTGGTGGCTGTCTTAAAAAGGTTTTTGGTCCAGTTTATATTTCCTGGATTGAGCTTGTGTCTAAATCCCCCAAAGCATTTATAGGAACAAACGKACAAGTCTCTGAACAATTTAATTATCAAAAGGGACAAGACAGGGATGCCTTTTGTCTAGTTATTTATTTCTTTAGCCACAGAACCACAGAATAATTACAACTCATGGCTCAACCCGGGGCATAGAGATTGGTGGAGATCAACATGTGATATCATTGTATGCACTTTATACTTTATTTATCTGAAGCAGAACATTCTCTCATCTATTTTACTGTTGTTGGACAGGATTCAAAGTGAATTGGGAGAAAATTTGAAATTGGCATTATTTCAGTTATGACTCAAGTTTAGATAGTAAATTTAAGTGGAAATGGACGTTCACAGATGGAGATATCACCCTATTTCTATGTTAGGTAGGGTCAACATGTCACGCCCTGACCTTACTTATCTATGTTTTCTTAATTMTTTTGGTCAGGTCAGGGTGTGACGAGGGTGGGTATGCTTGTTTTGTCTTGTCTAGGGTTTTTKTAGATCTAGATTTTTGGAAGTCTAGGTAATTGTAGGTCTATGGTGACCTAAATTGGTTCCCAATCAGAGGCAGCTGTTTATCGTTGTCTCTGATTGGGGATCCTATTTAGGTTTGCCATTTTCCCTTTTGGTTTCGTGGGGACAGGTTGGAGCAGGTTGGGGGCACATGGTTGGGGGCACATGGTTGGGGGCACATGGTTGGGGACACATGCGGAGTCAGGTTGGAGACCTGAGCCAACTCCTCGTGCTTACTGTGGGTAGCGTGTGACTGGTCAGGCACCATGTTATGCATTGATGCGCACGGTGTCTCCAGTTCGCATTCTTAGCCCGGTGCGCTCTATTCCAGCTCCTCGCAGTTGCCGGGCTAGAATGGGCCTCCAGCCAGGACGGATGGTTCTCGCTCAGCGTCACTGGGTCTCCAGTATACTCCTTGGACCAAGGATAATCTGCGCCCGGCTCTGCATACTGTGTCCACCGGTGCGTCTGCCATAGCCCAGTGTGTCCTTGTTAGCGCCCCGACTTGCCGGGCTGCAAGTTAGCATCCAGCCAGGAACGCAGTTGTGGCCAGCTCTACGCTGCAGATTCTGCAGTGCGCCTCGCAGAGTCCAGTACGTATGTGCCTGCTCCTCGCACTCGCCATGAGGTGCGTGTCTCCAGCCCAGTACCACACACCAGGTATCCAGTGYGACTCGGCAGTCCAGAGCTTCCGGCGACCGTGCCCAGTCCAGAGCTTGCCATTTTTCCTTTTGGTTTCGTGGGTTCTTGTCTATGTGTAGTTGCCTTTCAGCACTCGTTTTATATAGCGTCACGTTTGTTTTGTTCATTTGTTTAGTGTTCTTTCTTCATTAAAAGAAGAATGTATGCATATCATGCTGCGCCTTGGTCTCCTCATTACAACGAGCGTGACAACATTATCAAAATGAACATATTATAGTGCCTTCAGAAAGTATTCAGACCCCTTGACATTTTCAAAATGTTGTGTTAGACTGAATTTAGAATGGATTAAATTGAGATTTTTAAYCACACTACCCAATACTGTCAAATGTTTGTTAATGTTAATGTTACAAATTAACCTCTTGACGCTAGGGGTCAGATTTCTTTTTTTCTTTTTTTAAAATAACGTTCCCAAGGTCAATGGACTATTTCTCAGGTCCAGATTGTAGAATATGCATATCATTTACAGATTAGGATAGAAAACACTCCAAAGTTTCCAAAACTGTCAAAATATTGTCTGTGTATAACAAAACTGATTATGTAGGTGAAAACCTGAGAAAATCTGACCCGGAAGTGATTTTTTTTATCTGTGTTTCCTGGCCCGTCTTTCTTCCATTTAAAGGGGTATCAACCAAATGGCGTTTAAAAAAAAATAAAAGTAATATTTATCCACAGGGTATGGCATGGCGTTGCAAGTGATAGCCTTCCTTCAAGATCCCTTTCACCCTGTACAAATCTCCCACTTTACCACCACCAAAGCACCCCCAGACCATCACATTGCCTCCACCATGCTTGACAGATGGTGTCAAGCATTCCTCCAGCATCGTTTCCTTTTTTTCTGCGTCTCACAAATGTTCTTTCTGATCCGGACACCTCAAACTTAGATTCATCTGTCCATAACCCTTTTTTCCAAKCTTCCTCTGTACAGTGTCTGTTCTTTTGCCCATCTTAATCTTTTATTTTTATTGGCCAGTCTGAGATATGGCTTTATCTTTGCAACTCTGCCTAGAAGGCCAGCATCCTGGAGTCGCCTCTTCACTGTTAAAGTTGAGACTGGTGTTTTGCGGGTACTCTTTAATGAAGCTGCCAGTTGAGGACTTGAGGCGTCTGTTTCTCAATCTAGACACTCTAGTGTACTTGTCCTCTTGCTCAGTTGTGCACCGGGGCCTCCCACTCCTCTTTCTATTCTGGTTAGAGCAGTTTGCACTGTTCTGTGAAGGGAATAGTACACAGCATTGCACAAGATCTTCAGTTTCTTGGCAATTTCTCACATGGAATAGCCTTCATTTCTCAGAACAAGAATAGACTGACGAGTTTCAGAAGAAATTCCTTTGTTTCTGTCCATTTTGAGCCTGTAATCGAACCCACAAATGCTGATGCTCCAGATACTCAACTAGTCTAAAGAAGGCCAGTTTTATTGCTTCTTTAATCAGAACAACAGTTTTAAGCTATGCTAACATAACTGCAAAAGGGTTTTCTAATGATCAATTCGTTTTCAAAAAATGATGAACTTGGATTAGCTAACACAAGGTGCCATTGGAACACAGGAGTGATGGTTGCTGATAACGGGCCTCTGTACGCCTATGTAGATATTTATGAAATAAAAATCAGCCGTTTCCATCTACAATAGTCATTTACAACATTATTAAAAATGTCTACACTGTATTTCTAATCAATTTGATGTTATTTTAATGGACAAAAAAACKTGCTTTTCTTTCAAAAACAAGTGATCCCAAACTTTTGAACAGTAATGTATATGTAAGATCCCTCAGTCGAGCAGTGCATTTCAAACACAGATTTAATCAGAAAGACCAGGGAGGTTTTCCAATGCCTCGCAAAGAAGGGCACCTATTGGTAGATGGGTACAAATAAGAAAAAGGCACACATTGAATATCCCTATGAGCATGGTGAAGTTATTAATTACACTTTGGATGTTGTAACAATACACCCAGTCACTACAAAGATACAGGCGTCCTTCTTAACTCATTAGCTGGAGGGAAAGGAAACCCCTCAGGGATTTTACAACGAGGCCAGGGAGTCCGGCGCCGAAACGAGATGGCCGCCTCGCTTCGCGTTCCTTGGAAAATATGCAGTATTTTGTTTTTTTATGTGTTATTTCTTACATCGGTACCCCAGGTAATCTTAGGTTTCATTACATACAGTCGGGAGGAACTACTGAATATACGATTAACGTCAACTCATCATCGTTCCTACCAGGAACATGACTTTCCCGAAACGGATCCAGTGTTTTGCCTTCCACCCAATACAATGGATCTGATCCCAGCCGGCGACCCTGTGCGACGCCGTAAAAGGGTGCAAAACCGACACGGCGCTCTCCTGGCAGGCTTCGGACGGGACATCGCGCTCCACTCCCTAGCATACTAACTCGCCAATGTCCAGTCTCTTGACAATAAGTTGATGAAATCCGAGCACGGGTAGCATTCCAGAGAGACATCAGGGATTGCAACGTGCTCTGCTTCACGGAAACATGGCTAACTCAGAGACGCTAACGGCGTCGGTGCAGCCAGCTGGTTTCTTCATGCATCGCGCCGACAGAAACAACATCTTTCTTGGTAAGAAGAGGCGGGGGGGGTATGCCTTATGATTAACGAGACGTGGTGTGATCATCAAACAACAACCAGGAACTCAAGTCATTCTGTTCACCTGATCTAGAACACTCACAATCAAATGTCGACGCATTATCTACCAAGGGAATTCTCTTCGATCAAATCACAGCCGTATATTTCCCCTCAAGCAACACATCGATGGCCTGAACGACCTTTATCTGACTCTTTGTAACTGGAAACCACACACCCTGAGCTGCAATCATCGTAGTGGGGATTTTAACAAGGCTAATCTAAAAACAAAATCCCTAATCTATCAGCATATCGATTGTGCTACCAGGGCTGAAAACCCTAGATCATTGTTATACTAATTTCCGCGCGCATAAGGCCCTCCCCGCCCCCCCTTTCGAAAAGTGACCACGACTCCATTGTTGATTCCAGCCTACACAGAAACAAAACACAACTCCCGCGCTCAGGTCTGTTCAACGCTGGTCCGACCAATCTATTCCACGCTTCAAGACTGCTTCGATCACGCGATTGGAATATGTTCCGATGCGTCCAACAACAATATTGACGAATATGCTGATTCGGTGACGAGTTCATTAGGAAGTGCATTGACGATGTCGTACCCACACAACGATTAAAAACATCCCAAACCGAAACCGTGGATTGACGGCAGCACTTCGCGGTGAAACTAAAGCGCGAACCACTGCTTTTAACCAGGGCAAGGGACCGAAGCATGACCGAATACAAACATGTAGCGTATTCTCTCCGCAAGGCAATCAAACAGCTAAGTCCCAGTACAGAGACAAAATCGAGTCGCAATTCAACAGCTCAGACACAAGAGGTATGTGCAGGGTCTACAGTCAATCACGGATTACAAAAGAAACCAGCCCCGTCGCGGACCAGGATGTCTTGCTCCCAGACAAGGCTAAAACAACTTTTTTGCCCGCTTTGAGGACATACAGTGCCACTACACGGCCCCCTACCAAACCTGCGGGCTCTCCTTCACTGCAGCCGAGGTGAGTAAACATTTAAACGTGTTAACCTCGCAAGGCTGCAGCCCCACGGCATTCCCAGCCGCTCCTCAGAGCATGCGAGACCAGCTGGCTGGTGTGTTTACGGACATATTCAATCAATCCTATTATCCCAGTCTGCTGTTCCCACATGCTTCAAGAGGGCCACCATTTCCTGTTCCCAGAAAAGCTAAGGTAACTGAGCTAACGACTACCGCCCCGTAGCATTCACTTCCGTCATCATGAAGTGCTTGAGAGACTAGTCAGGACATACACTCCACCCTACCGGACACCCTAGACCCACTCCATTTGCTTACCGACCCATAGGTCCACAGACGACGCAATCGCAACCACACTGCAACACTGCCCTAAACCCATCTGACAAGAGAGATACCATGTGAGAATGCTGTTCATCGATTACGCCTCAGCATTTAACACCATAGTACCCTCCAAACTCGTCATCAAGCTCGAGACCCTGGGTCTCACCCCCCCCTGTGCAACTGGGTCCTGGACTTCCTGACGGCCGCCCCCAGGTGTGAGGGTAGGTAACAACATCCCACCCGCTGATCCTCAACCTGGGGCCCCACAAGGTGCGTTCTGCCCTCTCCTGTACTCCCTGTTCACCCACGACTGCTGTGCCATGCACGCCTCCAACTCAATCATCAAGTTTGCGGATGACACTACAGTGTAGCTTGATTACCAACGACGACCAGACGGCCTACAGAGGAGGTGGAGGCCCTCGGAGTTGGTTCAGGAAAAAACCTCACACTCAACGTCAACAAAACCAAAGAGATGAGTTGGACTTCAGGAAACAGCAGAGGGAGCACCCCCCTATCCACATCGACGGGTCAGTACGGAGAAGTGGAAAGTTTAAGTTCCTCGGTGTACACATCACGGCAAACTGAATTGGTCCACCCACACAGACAGCGGCGTGAAGAAAGCGCAGGCAGCCCTCTTCAACCTCAGGAGGCTGAAGAAATCGCTTGTTCACCAAAGCACTCACAAACTTCTACAGATGCACAATCGAGAGCAATCCTGTCGGGCTGTATCACCGCTGGACGGCAACTGCTCGCCCACAACCGTAAGGCTCTCCAGGGGTAGTGAGTCTGCAGAAACGCATCACCGGGGCAAACTAAACCTGCCCTCCAGGGACACCTACACCACCCGTGTTCACAGGAAGGCCTAAAGATCATCAGGACAACAAACCACCCAAGCCACTGCCTGTTCACCCGCTATCATCCAGAAGGCGAGTCAGTACAGGTGCATCAAAGCAGGACCGAGAGACTGAAAACAGCTTCTATCTCAAGGCCATCAGACTGTTAAACAGCCACCACTAACATTTAGCGGCCGCCCAACATACTGACTCAACTCCAGCCACTTTAAAAATGGAATGATGGAATTATGTAAAATTACCACTAGCCACTTTAAACAATGCCACTTAAATATATGTTTACATACCCTACATTACCCATCTCATATGTATACTGTACTCATTCATCTACTGCATCTTGCCTCTTTAGTAATACTGTACCACTAGCCACTTTAAACTATGCCACTTTATGTTACATACCCTACAGTACTCATCTCATATATATACCGTACTCTATACCACTACTGCATCTGCCTATGCCGTTCTGTACCACCACTCATTCATATATCTTTATGTACATATTCTTTATCCCTTTACACTTGTGTGTGTGTATAAGGTAGTAGTTGTGGAATGTTAGGTTAGATTACTTGTGGTTATTACTGCATTGTCGGAACTAGAAGCACAAGCATTTCGCTACACTCGCATTAACATCTGCTAACCATGTGTATGTGACTAATAAAATTTGATTTGATTTGATTTGATTTGACTTTAAAACAGTTACAGAGTTCAATTGCTGTGATAGGAGAAAACTGAGGATGGATCAACGACATTGTAGTTACTCCACAATACTAACCTAATTGACAGAGTGAAAAGAAGGACACCTGTACAGAAAACRTGCATCCTGTTTGCAACAAGGCACTAAAGTAATACTGAAAAAAATGTGGTAAAGCAATTAACTTTTTGTCCAGAATACAAAGTGTTATGTTTGGGGCAAATCCAATCCAATGCATTACTGAGTACCACTCTCCATATTTTCAAGCATAGATATGGCTGCATCATGTTATGGGTATGCTTGTAATCATTAAGGACTGATACTAAAGAAACAGAATAGAGCTAAGCACAAGAAAAATCCAAGAAAAAAACCTGCKTCAGTCTGCTTTCCTCCAGACACTGGGAGATGAATTTACCTTTCAGCAGGTCAATAACCTAAAAGACAAGGCCAAATATGCACTGGTGTTGCTTACCAAGAAGACAGTGAATGTTCCTGAGTGGCTGAGTTACAGTTTTGACTTAAAACTACAGCAAGACCCGAAAATGGTTGTCTAGCAATGATCAACAACCAATTTGACAGATTTTGAATAATTTTGAAAATAATAATGGGCAAAGGTTGCACAATCCAGGTGTGGAAAGCTCTTAGAGACTTACCCAGAAAGTCTCACAGCTGTAATTGCTGCCAAAGGTGCTTCTACAGGGGTATGAATACTTATGTAAATTAGATATTTCTGTATTTCATTTTCAATAATAAAACAATTATAATCTAAAAACAGGTTTTCACTTTCATTATGGGGTATTGTGTGTAGATTGGGGAGAAAATAAATAAATAATCAATTTTGAATTCCGGCTGTAACAGGGTCAAGGGGAATACTGTGCTAAGGTTGATGTATTTATTCCAGACCCTGCCCGTTTCAATTCCATCCAACTTTTTAAAATAAAATAAATGGCCTATTCTCCAACTTTATTTGGAATGGAAAAACCTTAAGAGTCAAATGGACTATTTTACACTTACCTTATAAAGCTGGAGGTCTTGGACTACCTCAAATGAAGATGTATTACAGGGCTGCACAAATGCCTTCACTTAAACAATGGCCAGCAGACTATCCTTGTCACGTCTGCTCCTGCTCCTCCCCTAGGGTGTACGACGTCGCCAGAGACCGGTCCTGGGATTCATCATTACGCACACCTGGCACTCATCATTACGCACACWTGTTAATCATTATGATTCACACCTGGACTCCATTACCTTCATAATTTTCTCCCCTTTATATGTCACTCTCCCAGGTTCACTCACCAGTTGGTATTGTTCTTGTGAATCGGCATACTGCCTTATGTTAGTGTCGGTTTCTTGGTGTTGTTTTATTAAAACGTTTCACCTGCACCTGCTTCCGACTCACCGCCCCATCATTACAATCCATGTGCATGGAGGACTATCAAATCAAGTTTTAATTGTCACATGCTTCGTAAACAACAGCTGTAGACTAACAGTGAAATGCTTAGTTATGGGCCCTTCCCAACAATGCAGAATCCAGTAATAAAATAACAACAATACAAAAAATATGTAATATACAATAAGCAACAATACTAATAATWAATACACAATAGGTAATGGTATCTTGGCTATATACACAGGGTACCAGTACCGAGTCCATGTGCAGCGGTATGAGGTAATTGAGGTAGATATGTACACCCAGGTAGGGACAATGTGACTAGGCAGCAGGATAGATAATAGACAGTAGCAGCAGTGTACATGATGGGTGTGGGAGTGTGGAAGTGTGTATGTGTGTGTATGTGTTGGAGTGTCAGTGTACGTATGTGTGGGTGTGTGGTTAGAGTCAAGTGTGTGTGCATAGAGAAAAGAGTGCAAAAAGGGTCAATGCAGATAGTCCGGGTAGCTATTTGGTTAACTACACTATATATACAAAAGTATGTGGACATCGCTTCAAATGATTGGATTCAGCTATTTCAGCCACATCTGTTGCTGACAGGTGTATCAAATCTAGCACACAGCCATGCAACCTCCATAGACAAACAATGGCAGTAGAATGGCCTTACTGAAGAGCTCAGTGACTTTCAACATGGCACCATCCTAGGATGCCACCTTTACAACAAGTCAGTTTGTCAAATTTCTGCAATTCTAGAGGTGCCCCGGCCAACTGTAAGTGCTGTTTTGTGAAGTGGAAAGTCGAGGAGCAACAACGACTCAGCCGCGAAGTGGTAGGCCACACAAGCTCACAGAATGGAACCGCCGAGTCCTGAAGCACGTAGCATGTAAAAATAGTCTGTTGCAACACTCACTACCAAGTTCCAAACTGCCTCTGGAAGCAACGTCAGCACAAGAACTGTTCGTCCGGAGCTTCATGAAATGAGTTTCCATGGCCGAGCAGCCGCACACAAGCCTAAGATCACCAATGTGCAATGCCAAGCGTCGGCTGGAGTGGCGTAAAGCTCGAGGTAGCGTTCTCTGGAGTGATGAATCATGCTTCACCATCTGGCAGTCCGACGGAAAATTTGGGTTTGGCGGATGCCAGAAGAATGCTACCTGCCCCAATGCTTAGTGCCAACTGTAAAGTTTGGTGGAGGAGGAATAATGGTCTGGGGCTGTTTTTCATGGTTTCGAGCTAGAGCCCTTAGATCCAGTGGGAAATCTTAACGCTACAGCATACAATGACATTCTAGGTGATTCTGTGCTTCCAACTTTGGGGAAGGCCATTTGCTGTTTCAGCACGACAAGGCCCCCATGTAAAAAGCAAGGTCCATACAGAAATGGTTTGTCGAGATCGGAGTGGAAGAACTTGACTGGCCTGCACAGAGCCCTGACCTCAACCCCAATCTACCACTTTGGGATGAATAGGAACGGCGACTGCAAGGCAGGCCTAATTGCCCAACATCAGTGCCCGACCTCACTAATGCTCTTGTGGCTGAATGGAWGCAAGTCCCCGCAGCAATGTTCCAACATCTAGAGGAAAGCCTTCCCACAAGAATGGAGGCTGTTATAGCAGCAAAGGGGGACCAACTCCATAGTAATGCCCATGATATTGGAATGAGATGTTCGACGAGAAGGTGTCCACATACCTTTGGTCATGTAGTGTATTTTGCAGTCTTATGGGTTGGGGGTAGAAGCTGGTCAGGAGCCTTTTCGTCCCAGACTTAGCACTCCGGTAGCGTTTGCCGTGCGGTAGCAGAGAGAACAGTATATTACTTGGGTGGCTGGAGTCTTTGACACTTTTTAGGGTCTTCCTCTGACAATGCCTGATATGGAGGTCCTGGATGGCAGGGAGTTCAACCCCAGTCCCGTGTGGCTCAGTTGGTAGAGCATGGCGCTTGCAACGCCAGGGTTGTGGGTTCATTCCCCACGGGGGGACCAGGATGAATATGTATGAACTTTCCAATTTGTAAGTCGCTCTGGATAAGAGCGTCTGCTAAATGACTTAAATGTAAATGTAATGTACTGGGCCGTACACAAAACCCTCTGTAGTGCTTTGGATTTTGAGCAGTTGCCGTACCAAGCGGTGATGCAGCCAGTCAAKATGCTCACAATGGTGCAGCTGTAAATCTGAGGGCCCTTGCCAAAATCTTTTCCGCCTCTTGAGGGGAAAGAGGCGTTGTCATGCCCTCTTCACGAATGTGTTGGTGTGTTTGGACCATGATAGGTCCTTAGCGATGTGGACACCGAGGAATTTGAAGTTCTCGACCCGGTCCACTACAGCCCTCTTGATGTAAATGGGGGCATGTTCGGTACATTACAATTGGTTATTTAAAGAAGAAAAAAACAGCAAATGTTACATCATCCTCCACATAATAACAACATTGAGGYTCATGTTGACCTTTGATGAAATGTACTGTATCACAGAAACAACAGCCTAAAACACTGCCTTGGAGTATTTTTAGACGGATTAACTAATCTGCCATCTATCTTATGTGTGCCTGTCAAATAAAACCGGCTTGTGTATATATGCAGGATTAATAATGTTTCTAGTCATTAAAGGATTACTCAGTCACTCACTGTGTGTTCCACATATGTCCCTGTCATACAGATGTAGGATCTTAATTTGAGCCAGTTTGCTACAGCAGGAAAATAATCCTGAAAATTCTAAACTTCCAAAGCCTTTTTAAATCTCAAATTCAATGCAAGTTTTAATTGTCCTGCATTGCAGGAAAGTTATCCTGCAACAGGGTGATCAAATTAAGATTTTACATCTGTACACAGTCCTGGCATGTGAATCTGAAGTGATAATCATCCTTTAGAGAAATCTCTTAGACTGCAGGAGGGAACTGGCACAATTGCAAAGGCAATAATGAAACAGTAGGATAATACTGTAGCTGTATGTTTTGGATGTGAACATGAAGTGCTAGCTTGGCATTCGTTCACTAAGAGGAATCATCCTCATTTCATATCATCCAATAGTATTACAATTAAATAACCTAGAGAACAGTAGTTGCGGCTCAGCAAGCCAAGGGGAGGGGAGGGATTGCTRCAGCGGCCTTGTCACAGGGAAGCAGAGCTAATAGCCTCCTCTCCTCTCCAGTTTGCAGCACAGGCCCTTCACTTGAGCTGGGTGATTTTAATTTGTCAAAACTGTTTACCAGCATGGCTCCAAGGCTATTACCAGCATGTCATAAGGGAGCAGATAGGTAATGAAAAAAGACCTGCAGGAACCGGGGGATGTGTTTATTGTGTTTATTGTGTAAGGACTGGAGGAGACAGCTCCAACGACTGTGTCAGCGATACAATACACCACTCAGACCTACAGTTTGCCCAGTAAGAGGGAGTCTGATATTATCGCTCTCTCTCTCACACAGTGTTGTAAACCTAACAAAAGTGTCATCTTTCAACCAAATTGACTCTCAATCCAATTTAGATATCCACCGATATGAATGATTGGATACATTATTTTGCAGTGTTAAATTAAATGTAAAATATCACTTTGATTTCAAGTGAGTGGGTAATGGGGTAAACAAGTGGTGCACAATGGCATCATCATCTTTATCCATGTCTGATTGATGACATCGTCATCTTTGTCCATGTCTGAGGTAAATAATACTTTTAGGTACTACGTAAGTATTTTGGGGGGGGGTATCTGTACATTACTATTTATGTTTTTGACTACTTTTACTTTTACTTCACTACATTCCGAAAGAAAATAATGCACTTTTTACTCCTTACATTCCACAAAATACTCATTACATTACGAATGCTTAGCATGACAGGAAAATGGTCTAATTCACACACTTATCAAGAGAACATCCCTGGTCATCCCTACGGTCTTTGATCTGGCGGACTCACTAAACACATGTGTCACGCCCTGATCTGTTTCACCTGTCCCTGTGATTGTCTCCACCCCCTCTAGGTGTCGCTTATTTTCCCCAGTGTATTTATCCCTGTGTTTCCTGTCTCTCTGTGCCAGTTCGACTTGTATGTTTAGTCAAGTCAACCAGTGTGTTTTTCMCCGTACTCCTTTTCTATTCTCTTTTGCTAGTCTTCCTGGTTTTGACCACTGCCTGACTCTGGACTACATTCCTGCCTGCCCTGACCTTGAATATGCCTGCCCTTCGGTACCTATTGGACTCTGAACTGGTTTTGACCTTTTGCCTGTACACGACCATTCTCTTGCCTAGCCCTTTTTGGATTAATAAACATCGTAAGACTCCAACCATCTGCCTCCTGTGTTTGCATCTGGGTCTCGCCTTGTGCCTTGATACAAATGCTTCGTTTGCAAAGGATGTTGGAGTGTGCCCCTGGTTATCCATAAATAAAATCAAAACAAGAAAATTGTGCCGTCTGGTTTGCTTAATATAAGGAATGTGAAATGATTTACYTTTGATACTTAAATATATTTTAGCAATTGCATTCACTTCTGATACTTACACATATGTCAAACCAAATACTTAGACTTTTACTCAAGTAGAATTTTACTGAGTGACTTTCACTTTTACTTGAGTCATTTTCTATTAAGGTATCTTTACTTTTTACACCCCTGCTCTCAAACACACACACACACACACACACACACACACACACACACACACACACACACACACACACACACACACCGACAAGACACAGACACAGACACAGACACAGACACAGACACACACACACACACACAACAGACACACACACACACACCACCACACAACACACACACACACACACACACACACACACACACACACACGCTGTGCTGAGTTCTAAATAAAAACAACACGCTAAAATTGTCTTTGCCTTTTCAGTTTTGTTTGTTCATCACTTGGATTTGCTAACATATTGGCAGTGGTAGAAAACACAAAGTGAAGATCTATGAATACTGACTGAATTTCACAGTGTCTAAGTGCATGGTGGCTAGGAGTGAGTTAGCTTGATCCTACAGTGCATGTCTACTCAGAGGTGTGAAAGCAGACCGGCACAGCCCTACTGCAATCAAGGATGGTCTCTATTCATAAACCACACATCAATGTCCCTGTTCTACCCTTTGCTGTCATTTGATAGGAACAATAGGCCGCTGGACCAACCCACTGAATGGATGCATAACATTACACACTGTGCATGCCTATCAAACTATATATAGTTCAACATGTAGGGCTGCAAATGCTACCGTCATGGCAGCTCAAAGTTAAGCAGCGTTGAGGAGGATAAGATGAGAGACACACACACACACACAGATAACAAGGAAACGTCTGGCCAGCTGTCATCGCTGTGGTTCCATTGAACAGGCCCCCACACAGTCAACCTTCATTACTGTCACACTATCCCATCATGGGGAATTAATTGCATACCTGTTAATGACATGGCACTTATAATGCCCACCTAGCGAAGGACAACATCTGGGTTGAAGACATCAATGCCACTCCTTTTGCAGCATTACTCCACGTCGCTAAATCAAATGAAGGGGTGGCAGGTAGACTAGTGGGTAGAGTGTTGGATTAGTAACCGAAAGGTTACAAGATCAAATCCCCGAACTGACAAGGTAAAAATTGTTTGATCTACCCCTGAACAAGGCAGTTAACCCACTGTTCCTAGGCAGTCATTGTGAATAAGAATTTGTTCATAACTGACTTGCCTAGTTAAATAAAGTTAATAATCAAAGTTTATTGGTAGCATTTGCAGATGTTATCGCAGTGAAATGCTTCTGTTACTAGCTCTAATAGCGCAGTAATATTTAGAAAAACAATACACACATATATAAAAATAAAGAAATATAACGAGCAATGTCAGAGTCCGGAATATACATCTAATTTATATATTTTTTTAAATATATACATATGCACTGAGTGTATGAAACATTAAGAACCCCTGCTCTTTTCATGACAGACTGACCAGGTGAATCCAGGTGAAAGCTGTTATCACTTATTTATGTCTCTAAATCCACTTCATTCATTGTAGATGAAGGGAAGAAAACAGGTTAAAGAAGGATTGTTAAGCCTCGAGAGAATTGAGACATGGATTGTGTATGTGTGCCATTCAGAAGGTGAATGGGCAAGATGAAAGATTTAAGCGCCTTTGAACAGGGTATGGTAGTAGGTGCCAGGCGCACCGGTTTGTGTCAAGAACTGCAACGCTGCTGGGTATTTCACACTCAACAGTTTCCCATGTGTATCAAGAAAGGGCCACCACCCAAAGGACATCCAGCTAACTTGACACAACAGTGAGAAGCATTGGCGTCAACATGCGCCAACATCCCTGTGGATTTGCTTTTAACACCTTGTAGTCCATGAACCCAATTCATTGAGGCTGTTCTGAGGGCTGAGGTGTAGTACTCAAGAGTAGTTATATAGAATGAGCCTTGATTAGAATGCAGTTCATACCTACTGTATCAGTCAAATGTTTGGACACACCTCCTCAGTCAAGGGTTTTCTATATTTTTTACTATTTTCTACAGTACATTGTATAATAATAGTGAAGATATCAACACTATGAAATAACACATATGGAATCATGTAGTAACCACTAAAGTGTTAAACAAATCAAAATATATTTTATATTAGAGATTCTTCAAATTAGCCACCMTTTGCCTTGATGACAGCTTTGCCTAGAGTTTGAAGCTGTTTATCAGTCTCTCGGTCCCAGCTTTGATGCACTGGTACGTTCTCCGCCTTCCAAATGGAAGCAAGGTGAACAGGCCTTGGCTCGGGTGTCTGAGGTTCTTGATGATGATCTTCTTCGCCTTCCTGTGACACCGGGTGCTGTAGATGTCCTGGAGTGCAGGAGGTGCGCCAGCTGGGATGTGTTGGACCAACCGGACCACCCTCTGGTGTATCAGTGATGGTTGGTGATAGTTGGTAATACAGCCTTACAGGATGCTCTCAATGGTTCATCTGTAGAAGTTTGTGAGGGTTGTAGGTGCCAAGATGAATTTCTTCAGTCTCCTGAGGTTGAAGAGGCACAGTTGCACTTTCTTCACCRCACTGTCTGTGTGAAGGTGCCATTCCAGGTCGTCAGTGATGTGCACGCCGAGGAACTTGAAGCTTTTCACCATTTCCATTGCGGCTTCGTTCATGTGGCCATGCTCTCTCTGCTGTCTCGTGTAGTCCACGATCAGCTTGTTTTGTCGATGTTGAGGGAGAGGTTATTATCCTGGCACCACTTCGCCAGGGCTCTCACATCCTCCCTGTAGGCTGTCTCAATGTTGTTGGTAATCAGGCCTACCACTGTTGTGTCGTCAGCAAACTTGATGATTGAGTTGGAGATGTGTGTGGCCACGTGGTCATGAGTGAACAGGGAGCACAAGGAGCACACCTTTAGCCAGTGTTTTACAGACCTTTGCACAAGCCTACTTTATTACCAATAGAGTTATTTAACACATCCCCCATCAACTGTGAGGACAGAGAGGCCAGACTGTGGATCCRTGTGAAAACACAACAGCTGAAGTAACTTGTGGAGCCTTCAGTAGGACACCAACACACCAGGRTTAATTAGCCCTCAGAAACAGAGGGATCACTTGATCCACTGCTTTGGAAGTGAACCGCAGGCCCCACCTCTTTAAGGAATACCTAGGATAAAGTAATCCTCCTAACCTCACCCCTCCCCCTTAAAAGAGTTAGATGCACTATTGTAAAGTGGTTGTTCCACTGGATTTCATAAGGTGAATGCACCAATTTGTAAGTCGCTCTGGATAAGAGCGTCTGCTAAATGACTTAAATGTAAATGTAAATGGTAATCAGGTCACATCGAAGATTGATATGATAATCCCAGGGGCAGCACATAAAAGGAAAGGCTAACTCTGCATTGACTGGGAGAGAGCCATGGATGGAAGTGGGGGATCTATCCCTCTGAAGTCAGATTTCTTTTTTTTTTACGCAAGAAGAATTATTCACTAGCTAGCTGTGTTTCTTCTTTGACGTCTTCTCCTGTATAGATAGATAGATGGAGGTATGTATGGAGCATTTCTTTCTCTCATCAATGGAAAACTGCGACTTTGTGAGAAGTGAAGTGGCAGCCAGTGTGACAGTGTGTTGTGTAGTGTTACACCATCCCATCCCATCTAGGAGACGCGGCGTCAGGGCTTAAGATCTGACAGTGAAAAGAAGAGGTGTGAAAACCCTCTGAGGAGAAGCTGTAGCATGATGAGTCACTTTCCTGGTACAGCTGCTGGTGTTTTTAGATGCTCAACAATACCAGTGACTGATACAGTAGAAGTTACTGATAGGAACAGCTTCATGGAGCTTACATTTTTACTTGGCAGGTAACAATCACAAAAACAATGTAAAACTCTGACACAACGTAGAAGTGTTGTATTCTGAAAGTTAAAAACCTACTGTATGAGATTCACAGTTCATGGAAAACAGTTGAAACATCATGAATTGGTTTGGTTGTGATCTAATGTCATACAACTGTACAGTAACATGTGATGCATGCACAACTGGAACTGTGTAAATGATTCTTCAATTCAAGTTACATGCATGTCTCAAGTTAGCGTTCAACCTCGGCATTATATCCCTCAAATCTAGATGGTGGAGGAAGATCCTGGCGGGAAATGTACAGAATGTTTGAGCACCATATGAACAACCTGTTTGCTAGCTTTCATGTAGAAAGTCAATATAACATTATTTCAAACATAGCCTGGGTTTTGATTTGCCTTCCATATGCTTCATGCACACTGAAGAATTCTGCCCCCATATTAAAGAACTGGTATGTCACAGAGGGAGATTCCTAGTCCTAGGTGACTGTCTGAGCTGCATTGCGGGAGCTGTGTGGGACACTTGGGCACAGCCACTCATCAACGCAACGCTCTGTCTGACATTTGCAATTGCTTGGCCATTACCAAAAAGGGCTTGACTCTTCCAGACTGACATTTAGGCCCAGAGTGAGATATATCAACATTACATAGGCCGAACAGAACAGGGACCGATACCTTCTCTGCCTTCAGGGAAATGTTAGGACTGAAACAACAGGTGGGATGGTATCTCAATAATATAGAAAATAGCTTTATGTATTCATTAAAATTGGGACAGCCAGTGATTTATCCCTTCCCTCTCTCAGGGGTAAATTCATTCAACAGCCCGTTTAAGCCTACTAATGAGGCAGTGTCACGGTGATCATAGCAGAATTTTTTTTTGTCACCATTGGGCATATCCACTTTTAGAAAGACAGTTTGGAGAGTCCCAACGGCTCAAATGATCCATGTGCAATTCCCGGTGATACTTCAACTTCACCCAGAGTCACTGTCTTCTCGATTATGATCATTTAAATCACAGTGTGTCCTACATTTGTCCCTGCGTATCCTAATCCTCATCATTTAAATCCAATACTTCAAGAAAGTCATTGCTCAGTCGGGATATGTTAATTAAGGCAAGACTACCACCTCTACAGGTTTAGAAGACTCAAGTCTGCCCTGTTCTTCAGCAATCCTATAATAGTTTTTCTATCCCGTTAAAAATGTGATCCTTTCACAGAGCATGTGTTATCTCTACCCCATTTCCATATCAAGGGAAAGACTGAGAGTCGGGAGGAGAGAAAGAAGCAGAAGACTGCTCCAGGAACACGATGTTCCAGTGGGAAAAAGGGAAAGCGCCTATCAGATGCAGTTCACGCAGCGTGCTGTACAATGGAGTGACGCTTCTTTGGAGAGGCCGGGTTGACCTTTTCACTATTCATCACAAGATTGCATCTCCAGTCCCCAAACCAATCAGGATGGGGGAATTTTCAGGTCAGCATCACCACCTAAAAGTAAAGGTCAGCAGGGATGCATCCAGGGGTGGCTTGCCTCCTGAAGCTGTAGGAGGTGGAGGAGGACTTATCTAGCAGGAAAATAAGATGCCTTATCTCATCTTGGTCTAGGTCTGGTTCAATCAGCCTTCAGGACTGCTACTCACAAAATGTCTGGCCTTTCTTCACAGAGATGTTCCGGTTCACAGAAAGGCTGGCCCCTTAACTCAATTCACAATGTGTTGATGAGACATTGCTGGGAACAGACTCCGACTCATGATGTGACTAGTGCTGCGAAATACTTGGGAAGTTATTCAACCCGAGTTTAATATATTGAAAGTACATATCTTTCAAGACATTAATATGTCATGGATTTGTTCAAAGAAGACATACTGTAACGCTGCATAGATAATGTGATGACACCATTCTCAAATAATKCATAGATCAATTTGATAACTTATTCAATCAAAAACAGATGATTTAATGAGGTGAAAATATGAATAACTCCCACTCAGACTTCAGTTTCTCATCCCAGTGGGGATAACCTACTGACGCTATTTATCAAAAGGAACCCACCTCTCAGAATCAATGCCGAGTGAACCCAGTCAATGGCGCCCTGCCTAGGGAACCCGTGGGTAGAGGGGTGGGAAGGGATGGGGGAGGGGGGGAGAGACAGAAGAGGTCTGATGTGGGCTCTCTGATGCCTAAAAGCAAAATATATCTCCCAGTGACATTGAGGAGGGGTCGGCTGAATGAGGCGAAGGAGGAGGGAGGTGGCAAAGGAGGAGGGAGGTGCAGGTGGAGGAGGAGGGGGGTAGGAGGAGGAGGAGGTACAACCTCCCCCAGCCTGGCTTCATCGATTTCCAGCCAGCACTCCATCTTCCACCTCAACCTCCACCACCCAGAGCCTCGCAGGGATTCAGATCTCAGCTGTTTTATCACCGAGGTGTGATAGAGAGATGGGACCAGGGCCAATGTCAACAATGTTGTTAATTTTATCCACAGGAACCACCTCCAGTTAGACTACTCCTGTAAGTGCTGTAAAGTCCCCTGATGAGCTCTGTCAACAGTATAGTCTGCTTTAGAAAACCACCACAATGTGCGACAAACCAGATCATTAATTTCATGATAGAAAGGAAGACTGACCTTTGACTTCTCCTAATCTTCATGTTAAGTATGAGAAATACTAACAAGGAAAAGAAGAGACCAACTGAGATAAAGGTTGTATGCAAGAGAGTGTGATGGAAAATAGCCCTGTTGTCCATGAGGAAGTCACAAGGGGAAGAAGCAATAATAAGTGAAATGCCTGCTATATTATACACACAGTTGAACCAGAAAGTTTATTACATGGAAATACAGATTAAAGGCTGGAGTTCCATCAAATCTAAAGTGCAGAAATAGATGAAAATGAGTGATATTGCAGATATTGCACATCAAAGAGCATTTTACAAACACCTGCAATAGAACTGTCCAAGAACCAGGAATGTTTTATTCACGGTCTGGTCTCTACAGTAGCTGCTATTCAAGATAAACTAAGCCATTATACGATTTCAATTGTTTTTCAACAACAATAAAAAGCTGCTACAATATTAGCAACAGTTATTCTTCCCTCTTACGTTTCTGCTCAAGCCTGTCTTGTGTCTTAGTAACATATTGTTTGAGGTAGACTACCTTAGCGCAGCGAGTATTAAAAGATAGAAAATGCATTACTGTTTACACATAAACAAAACGGCAGAATGTTGTCCAAGGTCAAATGCTCAAATGAATGACGTTTCTTATTTTGCCGTCGGGATACAGAAATCAAGGTTACATTATCTTTGTATCATTACTTCCTTTAATTTTGGTGAATTGCAATCAATGCATGGGACACTATATAACACAAAAACAACACAAAAACATGCCAATAGCAATCAACAGACCGAAGAAGGTAACGCTTTACATGAAGTTGCCCCTATTACAATGTAACTAACAACGTAATAACTGTATTATCAACATAGTAGTCACATAGGTTTTGTTATGTAATTACATAGTAATAGGGTGATTGTGGAATAAGTTATTACACAGTTGGAATAAGGAATGTGTAATTACGCATTCACTTGCTGACGGTTATTCCACATATGTAACTGCTGATGTTGTTCCACATTTCTTGTTCCACTCTGTAACTAATGTTCTGTAATCACACGTTTGAAAGTGAATTACCCTGTTAATAATCTGACCTTGTTACATTTACTGTATGTTACATTTACTGKATGTTACATCTACTGGATGTTACATCTACTGTATGTTACATCTACTGGATGTTACATCTACTGGATGTTACATTTACTGGATGTTACATCTACTGGATGTTACATTTACWGGATGTTACATTTACTGGATGTTACATCTACTGGATGTTACATCTACTGGATGTTACATTTACTGGATGTTACATTTACTGGATGTTACATCTACTGGATGTTACATCTACTGTATGTTACATTTACATTTACATTTAAGTCATTTAGCAGACGCTCTTATCCAGAGCGACTTACATTTACTGTATGTTACATCTACTGTATGTTACATTTACTGTATGTTACATCTACTGTATGTTACATTTACTGTATGTTACATTTACTGTATGTTACATCTAATGTATGTTACAATTTAGCTGTATGTTACATCTACTGTATGTTACATTTACTGTATGTTACATTTACTGGATGTTACATTTACTGTATGTTACATTTACTGTATGTTACATTTACTGTACACTCTTACTGACAGTTGTGGCTGCTTTTGCGTGATGTATTGTTGTCTCTACCTTCTTGCCCTCTGTGCTGTTGTCTGTGCCCAATAATGTTTGTACCATGTTTTGTGCTGCTACCATGTTGTGTTGCTACCATGCTGTGTTTTCATGTGTTGCTGCCTTGCTGTGTTGTTGTCTTAGGTCTCTCTTTATGTAGTGTTGTGTTGTCTCTCTTGTCATGATGTGTGTTTTGTCCTTTATTTATATATTTTATGTTTTATTTTTAATCCCCCGTCCCCGCAGGAGGCCTTTTGCCTTTTGGTAGGCTGTCATTGTAAATAAGAATTTGTTTTTCAATGACTTGCCTAGTTAAATAAAGGTTAAATAAAATAAAATAAAATAAATGCTATGACCAAATCAAGTGTAATGAAAAAACAATTTAGTTACATATGTTATACTTGTAATGTACCTACCCAGGATCAAGCAACTTAATGTAAAGTGAAACCTAGTAGGGTATAACTTTTATAATTACTATGTAGTTACAATGTAACAACCATTGCAGACAATGGGATCACCAGGACAAATTAGGAGACAGGACAACTTTAAGTATAACCCTCTTAGTTACATTGTACTTAGTGTAAAATGTAAAAAAATAAATAAATAAAAAATAGTTAACAATGAACTCTGTAATTACAACATTACATGGGATATACATATTTACAATGTTCTTTCCCATGAAAAAGCAACTTAGTGTAACGTGAAGTGACATTTGAATAACGTTTTAGTTACAATGTAACAACCTTTGTAAACAATATGCTAACCAGGATAAATAAAGAGACAAAAAAAAATTCAGTTAGACTTTTACATTTGAGTCATTTAGCAGACGCTCTTATCCAGAGCGACTTACAGAAGAGTGCATACATTTTATTACATTTTTTACATACTGAGACAAGGATATCCCTACCGGCCAAACCCTCCCTAACCCGGACGACGCTATGCCAATTGTGCGTCGCCCCACGGATCTCCCGGTTGCGGACGGCTGCAACAGAGCCTGGGCGCGAACCCAGAGACTCTGGTGGCGTAGCTAGCACTGCGATGCAGTGCCTTAGACCACTGCSCCACCYGGGAAACTTTTCTTTAATGGATTTGACAAGATTCATATTTAAACCATTCAAATTCAATTCCCCATTTCAGACTTATTAAAAACACTGAGTGGTAAAGCTAGCTAGCTAGCGTTTCCCCGTCATTCACTAATGCAATGAAGCCCTTTATTTACTTACCCAGAGTCAGATGAAGTTAGAGGTAGTTAGAGTTAGAGGTAGTTTCGCGAGCCAATGCCAACTAGCGTTAGCGCAATGACTGGAAGTCTATGGGTATCTACAAGCATCCTGCACTAATGTGTTATCACTAACACACTGTGTGTCATGTTACTTTTGTCTTAGTATGACTCCATAAAAAAAATATGACAGAATAATTATTCTCCTCTTTGACTGTGCATTTTCGGCAGTTCTTACTTTCGCCACTAGAAGGCGCCCTGATGATTTCTGAGGGTCTGTACTCCTGAAGTTGTTGACTGTTTTTGTGCTTGCCAGTTAGCAGCCAATGGCTAGCAGTTTCTTACTGGCGATAAAGATGCATCATTACTAATTTACTTAATGTAGTAAATCAAACATTAAACCTCATAAAAAATTCAGTTAGACTTGGCGTTTATTTGAAACAGGTGTTTATTTGCTGAAATGTGTGCCATTGCCCGGCTATAAAAAGGGGCAGGCAGATATTTGAGACTACATTTAATTGAAGTTTTACTGTAATTGAAAATGACTGGTAGTTAATCACAGGGTGTGCCTTGTTACAATTGTTGTTACCAGGTCCTAGCCTATTTATCAACCCTGGCATTACATGTAGATTCAATGGTAGTGGCACCTTGAATATACAGTACCTGTAACAAGGTCATATTTTGGTATGAGTTAATAACATGGCAATTCACAGGTGACTTATAAATGTGTAATTACAGAACATCAGCTACATAGTGGAACAAGAGAACATGCAATCACACTATGGAATAACCTTCAGCAAGTGAGTTTGTAATTAAACATTCCTTGTTCCAATTGTATAATAACTGCTGTAAACAGTTATTACTGTGTTAATTACATAGCAATAGGGACAACTTAATGTAAAGTGTTACCAAGAAGGGTGAAAGGAACACCTTCTTCCACTCTGACAATTCCTGTGCTGACATTTGCATAATTCAATTTGAGAACCACATGCATTTTTTTGTATTTATTATTCATGTCAATCAACCTTAAATTGATACAACTGATACAAATGATTGACCTTAACCGTAAATGACAGAAACTGCATGTCTGCATGTATCAAGTTGCTTAAAGTTTTTGGGGGTTATCAGCATTGAGCATGTACTGTATTCTCTTAACCATTATTTGCTGTACACTGCGGAATCACCAGTAGTTGTTAAATATTCCCACTGCTAACCCAGGCACCCTCTGGTTCTCTTCCCTCCATTGGGGGTAAACCAAGAAAAACATTCCTTTGAAGGGAAATATCCGCACAGGAGGGAAAGAAATACCATAGAAACAACATATGCTGCAGCTACTGAGAGAAGTTGGACTGTGCACAGACAGTTTCTTATTGCAACTCTTCTGGCACTAATGGTCAGGAGTGAACACTGATACTCTACTCCTGGATATTTAATCACCCAATCAATCTTGCCTTTGACAAAGGCTCCTTAGCGTCCCCTTCTGCAAGAACATCTCTCCCTGCAATCTCCCCACATCTCCCCCTCTATACGACTCAGGGGAGAAGGGGGAGGAGGGGGTGTTTAATCTAGTGATTCAATTCCTGCGAATGCACGTCATTCTCTTTTTCTGTCAGAGAGGGCAAATGGAGCATGCAGCTGAAAACACCCAGACGAAATCACATTTTCTCTCAAGTTCTCTAGCCTCCTCCCTCTCTCTCTCCCTCTCTCCGCTCTCTCCGCTCTCTCCAGTGCTCCCCTTCTAAAAATGAAGCCTTTGAATTCGCTACTGATCTGAAGAAATCAACAAGGTCCAGACAGCTGTAGCAGAGTGTGTCTATTTGTTGTCGTGAACAGATTGCTGTCAACACGTCTGGAGGCCAACCAACCCAGTCGATAAAGACACATCAACACCCACCCACTTGCTTCATTTGAATTCTTCTTCTTTAGTCATGTTTATTCATGATTTATGGTAACTGTTTCAGTCCATAACGTTTTAGCGTTTCCTTCTTTGTGGTCACAGGGTAGTTCCATGTTGGGGGCAAGGTGATATGAAAAGTTGTCAAGGTACCAATTATCACAGGATGTTTGCTACTATATTGGCCACCCTAGACCCACTTCAATTTGCGTACTGCCCTAACAGGTCCACAGACGATGCAATCGCCATCACACTGCACACTGCCCTATCCCATCTGGACAAGAGGAATACCTTTGTAAGAATGCTGTTCATTGACTACAGCTCAGCATTCAACACCATAATACCCTCCAAGCTCATCATCAAGCTGGAGGCCCTGGGCCTCAACCCCGCCCTGTGAAATTTGGTCCTGGACTTTCTGACGGGCCGCCCCCAGGTGGTGAAGGTAGGAAACAACATCTTCACCTCGCTGACCCTCAACACTGGGGCCCCACAAGGGTGCATGCTCAGCCCCCTCCTGTACCCCCTGTTCACCCACGACTGCCTGGCCATGCACGCCTCCAACTCAATCATCAAGTTTGCAGACGACACAACATTAGTGGGCTTGATTACCAACAACGATGAGACAGCCTACAGGGAGGAGGTGCGTCCACTTGGARTGTGGTGTCAGGAAAACAAACTCTCACTCAACGTCAACAAAACAAAGGACCCCCTTATCCACATCGAAGGGACAGCAGTGGAGAGAGTGGAACGTTTTAAGTTCATCGGCGTACACATCGCCTCGTCAATTTTAGGAGGCTGAAGAAATTTGGCTTTTCACCCTAAACGCTGACTAACTTTTACAGATCCACAATCGAGAGCATCCTATCGGGCTGTATCACAGCTCTCCAGAGGGTGGTGCGGTCTGCACAACGCATCATCGGCAGCAAACTACCTGCCCTCCAGGACACCTACAGCACCCGATGTCACAGGAAGGCTAAAAAGATCATCAAAGACAACAACCACCCGAGCTACTGCCTGTTCACACCGCTACCATCCAGAAGGCGAGGTCAGTACAGGTGCATCAAAGCTGGAACCGAGAGACTGAAGAACAGCTTCTATCTCAAGGCCATCAGACCGCTAAACAGCCATCACTAACTCAGAGAGGCTGCTGCCTACATGGAGACCCAATCACTAACTCAGAGAGGCTGCTGCCTACATGGAGACCCAATCTCTGACCACTTTAACAAATGGATCACTAGTCACTTTAAATAATGCCACATTAATAATGTTTACATATCTTACATTACTCATATCATATGTAAATTCAACCTCAGGATGCTGAAGAAATTTGGCTTGTCACCCAAAACCCTGACTAACTTTTATTTTATACCATCTATTGCATCTTGCCTATGCCGCTCAGCCATCGCTCATCCATATATTTATATGTACATATTCTCATTCATTACTTGTTAGATTTTACTGCACTGTCAGAACCAGAAGCACAAGCATTTCATTACACTCACATTAACATCTGCTAACCATGTGTACGTGACAAATACAATTTGATTTGATTTGATGTGTTCGAGTTAGCATTCGTTAACAGAATATTTACATAATCTACCTGCCCATGAATTACCTTCCACTTTAACTGCTAATTCATTAAAAGTTCATTACACAGTACAAGTTGTACTAGTCTGTAGAAAATCCCAGAGTTTTAATGACCATACTTTGTTTTTACACAGAGATATGAACACCATGATTGTTTTCAGCTGAYGTAAGGTGTGCACCATGGGACACATGTGAAAAGTGGGTTATAGTGTTTATGAGAACCAGCCTGAACATACTGCGGCTGTGTCATTTTGTTCTCACTTCCCTCAGCTATTCATTTATTTCAGGTCACATCTCAGCTCTGTAACTACAACCAACTATTACTCTAGCGTTCACCTTGACACACATCAGAAAGGCATTGAGACGCAAATAGTAGCTGTTGACAACCTATAACTTTCACTCAAAAGGTTGTCTTGGGGATTTAATTCAGTATCTAGTTGTATATGGTTGAGTAGATTTTCAGAATATACTGTACCTGTAAATGTTGTCTGTTCCTGAGGCAGATTACATACAGCAAATGGAATATTAATAAGTTAAAGGCTAGTGTTTAATCTGCCTCAGTTTTTAGAAGTTCATCTCAATATCATCACCCATTTTCCTCCTCATCCCGCAGCATCTTGAGGTGGGTGTCAATGTCTAAACATAGTATTCAATATTCATCAGCAAAGCACTGAGCCGTGGCAATACGCATGGTCTGTCAGTATTAGTCATTGATAATCTAAATGTCATAAGAAGAAAAAAAAGAGTAGAGTATTGAATATCTGTCACCCACAACCATTTCTCAGTTGTGTGCTGCATCGTCAGAACATGGCTTCTTTCTCTATACTCCTGCCAGCTTTACTGAATTGACAAATTAGCATACAGGCCTTATGTTAGTTCTATTTATCCATCTCTGCCAGGCCCAAGGCTGTAAGTGCAGCAGCGCCGCTGTAAGCTTTGTCACCCGCACATGGAGCCTGCCTGCCTGTGCTCCACACCAACCAGCCAGTCAGTCAGCCAGCCAGCCAACCAGCTCCCAGGCTCCTTCATTTACACTGAGCATAATTAAGAGTGTTCGACCCTGAGAAAGCTGGTGGCTCTCTTGTAGACAACTCCCAGCGGATTTCACACTGAAGCTGGCAAAGCAACTGAGAAGTACTGTAATTTGAAAAAAGAACATCACAAACATCCAGCCTGGGTGACTCTGCCTCTCTTTCAAGCTACTTAATGGAATTATGCTATGCTCAGTGTGTGGGTAAATTCAACAGACATGTGAGGCCAGAGGGGACTGCAGTTTATAAAATACAGTCTCTTTGTTATACTGTATACAATGCAGAAAGCAGCCTAATGTATTTCAAATGTGATTTCATATAATGTGATTTCATATAATGTGATTCCATATAATGTGAATACATGCAACAAAATAGTGAACTGCTATAAAAAAAAACATGTTATAGAAAGGTCATTTGTATTTTGAAAGTACAAATTACGGTTCTCGAAATTATCTTGTTGCAAAATACATCAGAGTGAAGTGTAATACACATGACTTGGTTCAGTCTGCTTTCCAACAGACTCTGGGGGACAAATGTACCTTTCAGCCGGACACGAAACCTAAAACACAAGGCCAAGTACACACTGGATTTGCTTACCAAGACAACATTGAATGTTCCTGAGTGGCAGACTTACAGTTTTGATTTAAATTGGCTTGAAAATCTATGACAAGACTTGAAAATGGCTGTCTAGCAATGATCAACAACCAACATTGACAAAGAATAATGTGCAAATATTRTACAATCCAGGTGTGTAAAGCTCTTAGAGACTTACCCAGAAAGACTCACAGCTGTAATCACTGCCAAAAAGATGATTCTAACATGTATTGACTCAGGGGTGTGAATACTTATGTAAATKAGATATTTCTGTATTTCATTTTCAATAAATTTGCTAACATTTCTAAAAACATGTTTTCACTTTGTCATTGTGCGTACATGGGTAAGAAAAAAAAGATTCAATCAATTTTGAATTTAGACTGTAACACAACAAATTGTGGAATAAGTCAAGGGGTATGAATACCCTCTGAAGTCATGGTATAAGCATTGTCATATTTCAATGCAACAAGCCTACAGTAATACTGTAGGTACTATAGGGTTTGCATTGATTGACCAGTGTGTCTGTGTGCGCATGTGAATGTGTGTGTGTTTCCAACCAGTCATTATTCACTACATTACGTCACAGCAGATAACCCCAACAGAAAAGCTTTATGAAATCAGCTAAACCCATATTCCCCTACCCTCACCTAGTATTCCACCAGGAATAATACAACCAAGATTACTAAGAATCAGGTATACAGGGATTCAAAGCCGCCATAATCTACCACATAACACTGTCACACTCAATATCCCATCTCCACATAACAGCGGCCAGTTGAGAGAGAGAGATAATAGAGAGAATACAGAGAGATAGAAAGAGAGAGCTCCCCTGCAGAGAAGAAGAGAGAGAGAAGAGAGAAAGAGAGAGAGAGCGAGAGAGAAAGAGAGAGGAGAGAGAAGAGAAGAGGAGAGAGAGAGAGAGAGAGAGAGAGAGGAGAGAGAGAGAGAGAGAGAGAGAGAGAGAGAGAGGAGAGAGAGAGAGAGAGGAGAGAGAGGGAGAGAGAGAGAGCGAGAGAGAGAGAGAGAGAGGAGAGAGAGAGAGAGAGAGAGAGAGAGAGAGAGAGAGAGAGAGAGAGAGAGAGAGAGAGAGAGAGAGAGAGAGAGAGAGAGAGAGAGAGAGAGAGAGAGAGAGAGAGAGAGAGAGAGAGAGAGAGAGCTCCCCTGCACCAAAGATTAAAGAGTGACCCTTTTCCTGTGGGAGCACTTACATCCCACATCTCCCCAAATCCCCAGTGAATACATGATCATCCCTGAGACTGCGTCTGAATGTAAACAGCCAGCAGAGGAGAGAGAGGAGAGTAGAGCCGCCTCTCCTCCGGAGCTCTTTTATCAATCTGATGGGAGGTGTTCAGTGTTATTTTTTAAGCAGGCAGCCAATATCCATGCAATCTGTCAAGGGCGGGCTGAGGAGAACGAAGACAGAAAGACAGACAGACAGACAGACAGACAGACCCCTGCCCTGATCACAGAGTGTGCATAACAACCACAATATGACTGGGTTCCAATCCCAGGACACCAATATCATCAGGGGGGGGGGGACCTGCTTGATTGGATCTGTGCAAGCTGACCCCTGTAGCCTCTCCTCAGCTCCACTCCCTTGTGTTAGCCTTAGTCAAATGTATACCGTACACACACACCATCACAGAGCAAACAGCTCAAACACACAAATAACCCTATTCCATTGTTGGAGGTACACAAACCAGGGTATATAATACCCCAAGGTAGTGATAGTGAGGTGTTAATCGTGCAATGGCCGACACACCTCTCACTGCACTCCCCGTCCCGCAGTAACTATAATTCACAACAGTTMAAATAATCTATTGCATTCATTTAAGGTCAAAGTAATTTGCCAATTGCATYCATTTTTATGTTCATCATGATTCACTGATCCACAGTAGCCTATACCCAGTAATGTGTTTCATTGCATCAGGAAGTTACAAACTAGATGAAATAACCAATACTATTAAATGTCAGATGACCTTGGACATGATGAATAATATTTTGAAATATAAAAGCTACATAAAAACCTCAGGGCTACAATATTTTCTCAACTTAACGACAGAGAAAATATCTATTGGGAAAACCTAGTAAAACATTTGTATGTGTTTGTATTATTAAAGTAGCCTAGCACAAACAAATGGGGATTGAGTGCTATAGGAATGTCTTTATCAAATTACACCCACAAAGCCAAGGATAGCACAAATTGCCTTTGCTGTTAGCAGGTTGTTTGCAGGCAGCAATGAGCTTTGTCTTTTGTATGACAACACGCAGCTTGAAAAACATTGGGGATGGACTATCTAGTCGGTCCTGTTTTTCAATGGAAGCATCCTCACAGCTCCAGTACTGAAGCCTTGTATGGRTGGTTTACTACCAGAGCCAGAGCAAAGAAGGGATGTCAGAAGGCAGAGATGCTGAGACAGATTTCTTTATTTTTTATTGAACCTTTATTTAACAGGGCACGTTAGAAGGCCTGGTTTCACAGCCTGATGCTCTGCTCCCACCTCTACAATCCACAAAGCATTGTTACCTATTACTCCACAAAAGTCGCGGCCCTTACAGAGCAAGGGAAACAACTACTTCAAGTGACGTCACCGATTGAACGCTACTAGCTAAATAGCTAGCCATTTCACATCGGCTACGTGTGTGTTTATCCTCCAATCTAATTCATAGATAAAAATGCTCCATATATATACACTGCTCAAAAAAATRAAGGGAACACTAAAATAAYACATCCTAGATCTGAATGAATGAAATATTCTTATTAAAAACTTTTTTCTTTACATAGTTGAATGTGCTGACAACAAAATCACACAAAAATGATCAATGTAAATCAAATTTATCAACCCATGGAGATCTGGATTTGGAGTCACACTCAAAATTAAAGTGGAAAACCACACTACAGGCTGATCCAACTTTGATGTAATGTCCTCATACAGGCCTCCACGTGCCTGTATGACCTCCCTACAACGCCTGGGCATGCTCCTGATGAGGTAGCTGATGGTCTCCTGAGGGATCTGCTCCCAGACCTGAACTAAAGCACCCGCCAACTCCTGGACAGTCTGTGGTGCAACGTGGCGTTGGTGGATGGAGCGAGACATGTGCTCAATTCGATTCAGGTCTGGGGAACGGGCGGGCCAGTCCATAGCATCAATGCCTTCCTCTTGCAGGACACTGCTGACACACTCCAGCACATGAGGTCTAGCATTGTCTTGCATTAGAGGAAACCCAGGGCAACCGCACCAGCATATGGTTCACAGGGGTGCTGAGGATCTCATCTCGGTATAATGGCAGTCAGGCTACCTCTCCTGGCGAGCACATGGAGGCTATGCGGCCCCCAAAGAATGCCACCCACACATGATGACCCACCTCCAAACCGGTCATGCTGGAGATTGTTGCAAGCAGCAGAACGTTCTCCACGGCGTCTCCAGACTCTGTCACGTCTGTCACATGTGCTCATGTGCCAGTGTGAACCTGCTTTCATCTGTGAAGAGCACAGGGCGCCAGTGGCGAATTTGCCAATCTTGGTGTTCTCTGGCAAATGCCAAACGTCCTGCACGGTGTTGGCTGTAAGCACAACCCCACCTGTGGACGTCGGGCCCTCATACCACCTCATGGAGTCTGTTTCTGACCGTTTGAGCAGACACATGCACATTTGTGGCCTGCTGGAGGTCATTTTACAGGGCTCTGGCAGTGCTCCCACGCTCCTCCTTGCACAAAGGCGGAGGTAGCGGTCCTGTGCTGGTTGTTGCCCTCTACGGCCTCCTCCACGTCTCCTGATGTACTGGCCTGTCTCCTGGTAGCACCTCCATGCTCTGGACACTACGCTGACAGACACAGCAAACCTTTTGCCACAGCTCGCATTGATGTGCCATCCTGGATGAGCTGCACTACCTGAGCCACTGTGTGGGTTGTAGACTCCGTCTCATGCTACCACTAGAGTGAAAGCACCGCCAGCATTCAAAAGTGACAAAACATCAGCCAGGAAGCTAGGAACTGAGAAGTGGTCTGTGGTCACCACCGCAGAACCACTCCTTTATTGGGGGTGTCTTGCTAATTGCCTATAATTTCCACCTTTTGTCTATTCCATTTGCACAACAGCATGTGAAATTTATTGTCAATCAGTGTTGCTTCCTAAGTGGACAGTTTGATTTCACAGAAGTGTGATTGACTTGGAGTTACATTGTGTTGTTTAAGTTTCCCTTTATTTTTTTGGCAGTGTATATAAAACGTATTACATAAGTATTCAGACCCTTTGCTATGCGACTCGAAATTGAGGTTAGCTGCATCATGTTTTCCATTGATCACCTATCTATATAAGGTCCCACAGCAAAAACCAAGCCATGAGGCGAAGAATTGATCGTCGAGCTCTGAGACAGAATTGTGTAGAGGCACAGATCTGGGGAAGGGTACCAAAACATTTCTGCAGCATTGAAGGTCCCAAAGAACACAGTGGCCTCCATCCTTCTTAAATGGAAGAAGTTTGGAACCACCAGACTCTTCCTAGAGCTGGCCGCCCAGCCAAACTGAAAATTGGGGAGAAGGGCCTTGGTCAGAGGTGACCAAAACTCGATGGTCACATGCAGAACAGAGCATCCAGAGTTCCTCTGTGGAAATGGGATAACCTTCCAGAAGGACACACATCTCTGCAGACCTTCACCAATCAGGCCTTTATGGTAGAGTGGCCAGACGGAAGCCACTCCTCAGTAAAAGGCACATGACAGCCTGCTTGGAGTTTGCCAAAAGGCACCTAAAGRACTCCCAGACCATCAGAAACAAGATTTTCTGGTTTGATGAAACCAAGATTGAACTCTTTGGCCTGAATGCCAAGCGTCACATCTGGAGGAAACCTGGCACCATCCCTACGGTGAAGCATGGTGGTGGTAGCGTCATACTGTRGGGATGTTTTTCAGCAGCAGGGACTGGGAGACTGGTCAGGATTGAGGGAAAGAGCAAAGTAAAGAGAGATCCTTGATGAAACCTGCTCCTAAGCCCTCCGAATCTGAGACTGGGGTGAAGGTTCCCCTTCCAACAGGACAGCGACCCTAAGCACACAGCCAAGACAACGCAGGAGTGGTTTCAGGGCAAGTCTCAATATCCTTGAGCAGCACAGCCAGAGCCTGGACTTGAACTCTGGAGAGTCCTGAAAATCGATCTGCAGCATTTCTCCCCCTCCAACCTGACAGAGCTAGAGAGGATCTGCAGAGAAGAATGGGAGAAACTCCCCAAATASAGGTGTGCCAAACCGAAGAAGACTCAATGCTGTAATCGCTGCCAAAGTGCTTCAACAACATACTGAGTAAAGGGTCTGAATAATTATGTAAATGTGATCTTTCAGTGTTTTATTTTTAATACATTTGCAAACATTTCTAAAAACCTGTTTTTGCTTTGTCATTGTGGGGTATTGTGTGTAGATTGATGAGGGGGAAAAACAATGCCTTAATGTAACAAAKTGTGAAAAAAGTCAAGGGGTCTCAATACTTTCCAAATGCACTGTATGTTCCTAGAAACTGTATATTACTTMATTTCAATACCAGACTTCTCCTTAAACAAATGGCATAGGCCAGTGTTCATAGGCCAGTGTTCAAAAAGCATCATACTAATGAAAGTAGGCCTAGTACAAAATGAAAACAAAAAATGAGTAGTAAAATGGGAGTCCACATAAAACAAACAGCAGTTATCTAGCCTTCTTTTTGCTGAAAGGTTGCACAATATATATTACACAAATCTAGCAATGTAGTTTGATTATATTCCATTTCAAAGGTATTTATACAAAGTGCATAAAAAATATAAAAAATTATACACTTCTATTTTCGCAATTTGTATTACATTTAGCAAAAACTCCTATGCCAACAATACATTGCAGTTTTGACTTCAAGAGCGTAACAGCCTGCAGGTGGCTTCGGTGATGCCATGGAGGCGAAACGGGTAAGTAAGTACTAAAGGGCCCAAAGAGTTTTGTCATGTTATGGTGCTAGTAGATGATAAAAAAAAAAACTAAGATAGCCAGCTATTTAAGTGCACTGGGGCATGCAAAACGACGAACTGGCACACTCGGTTCTAGCATGGTGTTTGGGGATGGTATAASTTAGCTAGTTAGCAAGCAAGCTAGAACAACTCCATCAACATTGCACGTTTTGCAGAAATTAATGGTCAAATTCCAATCGATTAATGTCATTGTTTATTTCAAGGTATGTCTTTATTAATGCTTAACTGCCTGATCTTTATAGGCCATTATACCTGGATTTACTGTTACTGCTGCTAGTAACGTTAGCACTCAGGTTAGCATGTGATTAGCTATAGCTACCATCGGCCAACAATAGAGTTTTAGCCAGTTTGGTTATAGACGTCTAATGTCTACTATGATGGTAAAGGTTTATCTTGAGTGTGTGTAATAGTACGAGAAATGCTGAACTGCTAATAAGTGATGTGTTACAAGGCTGCTAGTGGTTAGCTAGTAGGGGTAAGTCAGAAGGAGTGGAAAAGGGGTTAAAAGCTTGTGCACTGTATAAGTGCTAAGACATATTTTAGCTGATACAGAACAGAGAAGTCACAGGATATGGTCAAATGATCAATGTGCTTTATTCATAGTGCCAAAATATTTTTTCCCAAAACATTGAGGACTCAGTATGATGTGTGTCTTTTCCCTCTTATGTGGACAGTGGCTTCCTGCTGTGTATCCACTGGTGTGCTTTCTTGACATCACCTTTGCAAACGCTTGTCTGGCATGACTTCGGTCCAATTCTGAAGAAAAAAATCTCTCCCAAAATACAAATGTAAAGTTGTCAGGATTTGGCCAGGAKTGTTCCGGTTTTGGYCACTAGATGCCCCCATTGTGCTTTTTTGACCMTTTTGTTTTCCCTTGTTTCCAGTTAKTATTTGCACCTGTGCCTCGTTTCCCTTGAATGTATTTAAACCCTTAGTTTTCCTCAGWTCTTTGCTCTGTGTTTGAATGTTAGCACCCAGCCMCAGCCATGCTGTGAWYATTTGTTACTMCAGTTGGATTCTCTTGAGGTACTCTGGTTTTGTTCTSGTTTATTTATTTTTTGTTTATTCTTTTGAGGTTGTTTCCCTGCTGTACTTTCCACTTTGTGGATTTACCTTGTGACTTGGAGGATTTACCTTTTTTCTCTTGGAATTACTTTTGACATTGTGGATTTATATTTTTGCCTGAAGAACTTTCCTTTTTACTTTATTAAAACACCTTCTGAAGTACTGCTGTGTCTGCCTCATCTTCTGGTTTCTGCTGACTATATGTGGCTCAGTTTGTTAATAAGTGACTGTTTCTCACACCGGAGACCCGAGTTCGTAACCGGGTCCTGACARAAGTGGTCTGTAATATGGGGACTTTTACTTGGAAGGATGAAACCAATCAGAATGTCTTAACAGCAACCTAATTCAGCAATCTTTCCTTTAACACACACATATGCATCTGCCMGTCAGGCAACTCTGGATGGATTCACAAAGAGTCTTTTCATTTGAAGAACACACTGGCATGTTTCCAGATGTATAATTCATGACATCCACCTGTTTTTTCTCAAATGTTTCCTCTTCCTACATTCCAGTGGGTTTCTGCATGGTATGATTATTCATTACGAAGGCCTGTACCATCCACAGTGACCGTGTTCATTATGATGGAGTGGGTTTTGTTTATCCTGCCTCTCACGTGCAGCTAGGCCAGCTGAATACTGAGTGACTCACCATGCAGTACAGGTGTGATACAGCATCACTTCACTCACTCATAAATCTCCCATGTCACTGAGCAAACACAGGTCTGATATGACRGTTACCAGTTTAGCCACAATACTTCCCTGCACAACCAACCACAKCCCATGGACTCTCTTGAGAGACATTTAAAGAAAAATAATTCAAAATCCATTAACAGAGTCCATTAAGAAATGTTTATTTTCAGTGTATATTTTAAAATATGCACACACGCACACTGCGTAATTTGTTAATATCATTTATTGAGCTGCTGATGATGAAAATAGGCAATCCAATTGAGTGACTGTAATTACCTACTTAGTAATTAATCTATATTGCACATTTCTGCATTTGACACACACTGCATTTGGAGTGCAGTTATTATTAAATAATCTCGAAACACAATGACTGAATACAAACAGGGTCCAAAACGATGGAAACGCCATGGAAATGGTATTAGATAGAACATTGYGGCCCTGCCCGCCTGTGTGGCAAACAACCTGTGATTACCTAGGTTACCCCATTGCCTCACAGCAAAACAATCACCTTTTTCAAATGCAATTCTTGATCTCTGCTTCTTTTTGTCAATTACAAAACCACATTTAAGAAAAGTACAACATGTCTAAATATTACTTTTCAACATTGTCTGCTCCCGAGCGTTCTCACTACTTAGAAAACGTAATATAGTAGGGCTTACGTCATGCCCATTTTCATGCCCATACTAGATGCAACGTGAGTTAGTGAGTGGTACCTAGCTACCGACTGGAACATTAAGCTAGCCAAGACCAGCAAACGGACTGTACAGCTACAAGTAGTGAGTGGAGTAACACATGTACAATACTAAACAAGTTAAATGTCTTACCTGTGATGAAATGTTTTCCACACTCATAGCTACGTGTATCCTACTTGGACACAGGGTCACCACATTTCCCACTATCCCACTATGAATAGCCTGAAGCCACAGGGCTCTTCTCGCAGGCCCTATTTCCCTACGTAGGAGTATTGTGAACCGCAGGTTGGGATTTTGACCTGGTGACATGTACATTGAACAACACAGCAGCYTTTTGGCATGTTTTGTTGTTTCTGTATAACAAAATATCAACTACGAAGTTGGCTCTTTTATAATGGGGGTCAATGGGAAATAAATCAAATCAAATTTTATTAGTCACATACACATGGTTAGCAGATGTTAATGCGAGTGTAGCGTAATGCTTGTGCTTTTAGTTCCGACAGTGCAGGAATATCTAACAAGTAATCTAACAATTCCCCAACAACTACCTAATACACACACATCTGAAGAGGTGAATGAGAATATGTACATATAAGTAAAAGGATGAGTGACGGCCAAGCGGCATAGGCAAGGTGCAGCAGATGGTATAAAATACTGTTTTGATATGAGTAATGTAAGATATGTAAACATTATTTAAAGTGGCATTGTTTAAAGTGATTAGTGATCCATTTATTAAAGTGTCCAGTGATTGGGTCTCCATGTAGGCAGCAGCCTCTCTGAGTTAGTGATTGCTGTTTAGCAGTCTGATGGCCTTGAAATAATGTTTGTTTTCCCCAATTTGTGGGTGTGTTTGAGGGGAATTCCTAATTATTGTGTGAAAATCGACTCGGAGCATCCCCCCCGTAGGGGAAAGATGAAGAATCTCCTCATTGCTGCCTATCAAAATTATACTACATTTAGGCCAGTGTGTGAATTACAGGGGGCAGAGGGGACAGACCCCCCGAGTGAGACATGAGCTCCCCTAAATGCAACAAAAGTCAAACCTTGTCTCTAATTTAACCATTATCCTACACCGTTAATATTATGTGCTTTGTAACACCAACACTAGTAGCAACAAACATGCATACAACATCCTGTAAAAGAAGTCTAGAAGTGTTGAATTACCCACAATCCTCTAATTACTTGGCAAGATAGGAAGTACAATGATATTAAAACCAGACTTCCAATGATTTTAACCTGTCAATTTTCTTGATCTTTGATAATTCTCATAAAATATAAATTAACAAATCATTGAAACGGCTTGCATTCATTTTTATGAAGAATAATTTTTTKGGTCAATTTAAATGAACCCCACAATAAATTCTTTACAGTGTGGCTGTGTGGTTAAGTGTGTAAAATTCTAATTCAATTTCAATTAAATTTACCATCTGGGTGCCCCAGAAGTCGGGGGTTCAATTCCCACTTCCGCATGTTCCACATTCACTCCTTCTCTGTCTCCTCCTGTTTCTAATCTTTCTAAATAAAACATTGAAAAAATTAAGGCGGAATTCCACAAAAAATATTCTCCATAGTCATGAATCAATATTTAGGCTAGAAACCATTTGCATTTCTCAACCATTTGATTGTCTGAGAGAAACAGTCTTCAAAAACAGTCTGTTTTGATGCTGCGTTTTACATGCACTGTAACCCCAAAAAGTGTTTTCACAACACTCTCTTAAAAACTCCAACATTCAGATTGAGGAACTACTTTGGGTGTTTCAGAGTACTTCTATTTTGTTTTAAAACACTTTCAGTGTACCATAATGATTACATAGGGTTTACATTAAAAAAAATAAACGCCAGATCTCAGGTTAGGTGGACTACTTTTCATGGTTTMATTACACAATAATTTATTCCAAATTAAAGGAACACCACCACCTCTCTGTCATGGTTTAAACCAGTGACAGTTGGTTCAGGTTCTTTCAAATCGCATTCATCTCTACTCCGCCTGTCTGCCACTCTGTCTGTCTTGAGTTGTGCTAATGAACTTGCAACCTTGTATCGACTGGGTTCAGCCCGCTAGAGAACTTGCAACATTGAGTATGTTTACATGCACACTAATAACTCGATATTTAACTGATTATGGCAGTAGGCTGATCATGTAATAGTCATGTAAACGCTTTACTCTGTTTATCTTAACCGGTGTAAGGTCAAAAGCGATTTTCTGCATTTTCAGAATGAATAGGGAAATCGTTCTTCTTGCAAAGTATGGAAACGGTTTAATCAAACTAATTGAGTGTATGTAAACTTCTGACCCACTGGGAATGTGATGAAAGAAATAATAGCTGAAATAAATCATTCTCTCGACTATTATTCTGACATTCCACATTAATAAAATAAAGTGGTGATCCTAACTGACCTAAAACAGGGAATKTTTACTAGAATTAAATGTCAGGAATTGTGAAAAACTGAATTTAAATGTATTTGGCTAAGGTGTATGTAAACTTTCAACTTCAACTTTTTCTATATTTTTGCTATTTTCTACACTGTAAAGTAATAATGAAGACATCAAAACTATGAAACAACACATATGGAATCATGTAGTAACCAAAAAAGTGTCAAACAAATCAAAATATTTTAGATTTTAGATTCTTCAAGGTAGCCACCCTTTGCCTTGATGACAGCTTGCACACTCTTGGCATTCTCTCAACCAGCTTCACSTGAAATGCTTTTCCAACAGTCTTTAAGGAGTTCCAACATATGCTAAGCACTTGTTGGCTGCTTTTTCTTCACTCTGCGGTCCAACTCATCCCAAACCATCTCAATTGGGTTGAGGTCGGGTGATTGTGGAGGCCAGGTCATCTGATGTAGCACTCCATCGCTSTCCTCCTTGGTCAAATAGCCCTTACACAGCCTGCAGGTGTGTTTTGAGTCATTGTCCTGTTGAAAAACAAATCATAGTCCCACTAAGGGCAAACCAGATTGGATGGCGTGTGACTGCAGAATGCTGTGGTAGCCATGCTGTTTAAGTGGGCCTTCTCAATAAATCCCAGTTTCACCAGCAAAGCACCATCACACCTATTCCTCCATGCTTCACGGTGGGAACCACACATGCAGAGATCACCCAATTCACCTACTCTGCGTATCACAAAGGCACGGCGGWTTGAACCAAAAATCWCAAATTTGGACTCATCAGACCAAAGGACAGATTTCCGTCGGTCTAATGTCCATTGCTCGTGTTTMTTGGCGTGAGCAAGTCTCTTCTTCTTATTGGTGTCCTTTAGTAGTGGTTTCTTTGCAGCAATTCCACCATCAAAGCCTGATTCACGCAGTCTCCTCTGAGCAGTTGATGTTGAGATGTCTGTTACTTGTAACTCTGAAGCATTTATTTAGGCTGCATTTATTTGGGCTGCAATCKGAGGTGCAGATAACCCTAATGAATGTATCCTCTGCAGCAGAGGTAACTCTGGGTCTTCCTTTCCTGTGGCGGTCCTCATGATAGCCAGTTTTATCATAGCGCTTGATGGTTTTTGCGACTGCACTTGAAGAAACTTTCAAAGTTCTTGACATTTTCTGGATTGACTGACCTTCATGTCTAACGTAATGATGGACGTTCATTTATCTTTGCTTATTTGAGCTGTTCTTGCCATAATATGGACTTGGTCTTTTACCAAATAGGGATGTCTTCTGTATACCACCTCTACCCTGTCACAACACAACTGACTGGCTCAAACGCATTAAGTATAATGTCACTAGGTGAGACCCAAATGCAGRCAAAGTAAGCAGATGGTTGGAGTTTAAGATGTTTAATAAATCCAAAGGGAATTGGCAAGAGACTGGTCGTGGACAGGCAAAAGGTCATAACCAGATCAGAGTCCAGGAGGTACAGAGCGGCAGGCAGGCTCGAGGTCAGGGCATGCAGAATGGTCAGGCAGGATGGTAAAGAGTCCAGAACAGGCAAGGGTCAAAATTGGAAGGACTAGAAAAAGGAGAAAAGGCAAAGCAGGGAAACGGGAAAAAACGCTGGTAGGCTTGGACATACAAGACGAACTGGCAGAGACAAACAGGAAACACAGGGATAAATACACTGGGGGAAACAAGCAACAATTACGAGGACAGGTGAAACAGATCAGGGTGTGACAGTATCTCCCCCCCTAGGGCCGCCACCTGGCATCCTACCTGGGCGCAAACCTGGTTGACCGGGCTGTCAGCAGTGGAAGTCGGCAATGAGGGCTGGATCCAGGATGTCTCTAGCGGGAACCCAGCACCTCTCCTCCGGGCCATAACCCTCCCAGTCAACSAGGTACTGGAAACTCCTGCCCTGTGGTCAAACACCCAGGAGACAGCTCACCRTGTATGCCGGATGGCCATCAATGAAACGGGGAGGGGGGGATGGGCCTGGAGACAGAAGACAAAGAACTGTGAGACATGAGTTTAATTCTAGACACATGGAACGTAGGGTGAATACGAAGGGTACGAGATATCAAGAGACGAACAACAGTGGAACTCAGGACTCTGGAGATGGGAAAAGGACCAATGAAACGAGGGGACAGTTTGCGGGACTCTACCCAATGCGGTAGCGGGGAGCTGGGGTCCGGCGAAGGTCTGCTTGTCGGCGATACCTGGAGTTGGTCTTGAGAATAGCCTCCCTATCTCTTTTTCAGGTACGTTGACAGCGGCGGACAAACATCTGGGCCGAGGGTACACTGACCTCCTGCTCTTGGGAAGAGTGGAGCCTGATACCCCATGGAGCACTCGAAAGGGGAGTGTCCCGTGGCAGAACTGGGAAGGGTGTTCCGGGCATACTCCACCCAGACCAGTTGATGGCTCCAGGTAGTGGGGTTGGTTGAGAACAAGCACCTTAGGGTGTTCTCCAGGTCTTGGTTGACTCGCTCCRACTGACCGTTAGTTTGGGGATGGAATCCGGATGACAGGCTGGCTGACGACCCAATAAGGGTGTAGAATGCCTTCCAGAACTGAGACGAGAACTGAGGACCCCGATCGGAGACCATGTCTACCAGGAGTCCATGGATCCGGAAGACATGCTGCACCATAAGCTGGGCCGTCTCCTTGGCAGAAGGTAATTTGGGGAGAGGGATGAAATGGGCAACCTTGTAGAACCGGTCGACAACCGTCAAAATGACAGTGTTCCCATCAGATGAAGGGAGCCCAGTGACAAAGTCCAGAGATATATGAGACCAGGGACAATGAGGAACCGGTAGTGGCTGCAGGAGACCAGAAGGAGCTTGCCGTAGAGTCTTGTTTTGAGCACACACAGTGCATGCGGTGATGAAGACAGAGACGTCAGGGACCATTGTGGGCCACCAGAAACGTTGTCGAAGGAAGGCTAGTGTACGACGGGACCCTGGATGACAGGTCAGCCTGGAGGAATGAGCCCATTCCAGGACCTGGGACCGGACTGGATTAGGGACAAACAGCTGGTTATCCGGTCCCCCTTCAGGTCCAAGCTGTGAGCGTTGTGCCTCGCAGACCAGGGTCTCAATACCCCAATCCACAGTGACAGCAAGGCATGAGGTAGGGAGAATGGTTTCAGAGGTCAAGGGTGTGGCAGAGGAACTGTATAGGTGGGAGAGGGCGTCAGGCTTCACGTTCTTTGACCCTGGGCGGTAGGAGATGGTGAAGTTAAATCTGGTGAACAGGAGGGCCCATTGGGCCTGCCTGGAGTTGAGGCGCTTGGCTGTATGGAGATATTCCATTTGTTTATGGTCGGTCCAGACCAGGAATGGCTGTTCTGCTCCTTCCAGCATCCACTCTTCCAACGTCATCTTCACCGCCAGTAGTTCTCTGTTGCCAACATAGTAGTTCCTTTCAGCAGGATTGAGACGATGGGACAGGAAGGCACAGGGATGACGCTGGRACAGGATGGCCCCCACTCCAAGATCCGAAGGATCCACTTCCACCACAAATTGATGCGAGGGGTCCGAATGGATGAGGATGGATGCTGTTGTGATTCAATGCTTTGGTCCACAAAGGTTTTGTTGACAGCTGGAGACCATTTGAATGGTACCTTGGGAGAGGTGAGTGCCGAGAGTGGGGCCGCCAGGATGCTGTAGTCCCGAATGAAACGGTGGTAGAAGTTTGCAAAACCAAGAAACCGTTGCAACTGCACCCTGGACGTTGGCCAGGGTGCAGGGAGGCCAATCCACCACTGATTTCACCTTTCCAGGATCCATCTGAACATTGCCCTCAGCAATGAMATATCCCAGAAAGGTGATATTAGAGCAGGGGAACTCACACTTCTCGGCTTTCACGAACAGTTGGTTCTCCAGGAGGCGCTGAAGAACCTGTCTGACATGAAGAACATGTTCTTGTGCAGATCGRGGAAAAAAACAGGATGTCGTAAAGGTACACGAACACAAACTGGTTTAGCATGGCATGACCAAATGGCATGACCTGGTACTCATAATGTCCACTGGCTGTGTYGAAGGCTGTCTTCCACTCATCGTCCTCGCGTATCTGAACCAAGTTGTAAACATTTCGAAGGTCCAACTTGGAGAATATGGTGGCCCCCTGGAGAGGTTCAAACACAGAGGAGAGGAGAGGTAGAGGGTAACGATTCTTGACAGTAATGTCATTAAGTCCCCAGTAGTCAATGCATGGACGCAGGGTCTTGTCCTTCTTCTCCACAAAGAAAAACCCTGCACCGGCAGGAGATGCAGACGGACGGACAGCGCCAGTGGCCAGAGACTCCTCTATGTACTCCTCCATAGCGTTGGTCTCTGGTCCGGACAGAGAATACAATCGACCCCGAGGTGGTGTTTTGACTGGGAGAAGATCAATGGCACAATCATAAGGACGGTGCGGGGGAAGGGAAGAAGCACGTGCTTTGCTGAACACTCCCAGGAGGTCATGGTATTCTGTGGGGATAGCAGAGACATCCACAGTCTTGTTAACATTCTGAGGGAGGTGACTTGAGGAAGGCTGTGCTGCTTGAAGGCAGTGGAAAAGGCAAAATAGTCTCCAACCCAGGATGGAGCTTGTGGTCCAGTCAATCACAGGATTGTGCTTTTGGAGCCAGGAAAATCCCAACACAACCGGGGGAGATGTAATGAGGAGGAACTGTATAGTCTCACAGTGGTTACCAGAAACCTGTAATTGAACGGGCACAGTACAATTGGTGACTTCCCCTATAGAGCGGCCGTCCAGTGCCCTAGCATCCATGGGCACAGAGAGAGGCTGAGTGGGAATACCAAGCTCCGAAGCTATTGTGGCATCCATTAGACATTCATCAGCCCCAGAGTCAATGAGCATTCAGAGACTTGGATTGGTCTCCCCACAGCACAAGAGCCAAAAAGGGGTGTGCAGGTGAGGGGAATTAGGGAACTCCCAGTTTCACTCACCATGGTACTGGTACCCACTAAAGACAAGGGTTTCTTAATTGAAATGCATTTCAGGTGAATACCTCATGAAGCTGGTTGAGAGAATGCCAAGAGTATGCAAAGCTGTCATCAAGGCAAAGGATGGCTACTTTGAAGAATTTAAAATATATTTTGATTTGTTTAACACTTTTGCCTCCTATATGGTTCCATATGTGTTACTTCATAGTTTTGATAACTTCACTATTATTCTACAATGTAGGAAATAGTAAAAATAATGAAAAACCCTTGAATGAGTAGGTCTGTCCAAACTTTTGACTGGTACTGTACGTATCAAAAGTAAATGAAATTGCTAAAATATACTTAAGTATCAAAAGTACAAGTATAAATAATTTCACATCCTTTATATTAAGCCAACCAGACGGCACCGTTTTCTTGTTATATTATTTTACGGATAGCCAGGGCCACTAACCAACACTCAGACATCATTTACACATGAAGCATGTGTTTAATGAGTCAGCCAGTAGTTCAAAATCCCCAAATGCATTCTGATTAGGCACCAAGCCATGCAATGTCATAAGGCACTGGAATTCATTACCTTGTTTAGGAAGCTCATTGCGGGGATTTGTTTCTAACAGAGAGGGGAAAAGTTGTTAACTTTTGCGTACAACTACAGCTAATCATATGCTTAGGCTAGGTAGTAGCTACTTGTTTCGTTAAGTTTTGGTAGYGGCAAGGTGAATAATTATAGCTAGTTGGTTAAGCTTTGATCAACATGGATATCCAAATGGCTGRGCAATGCCAAGAGCAAAAAAACTGAGGACCACCATGTCGAGAGCGACGCCAAGTTCACCGACCAGCCTGCTGGCCTGACCACTGAGGCTGAGGAGCTTAGCATCAAATATAATACCTGCCCASCCCCCACGCCACCAGCCGACCAATAAGATTGAGAAGACACAGCAGCACCMGGGTAACATCACAACAAGCGCCTGCACCTCCGTTACCCCAGCCACTAGGACCTGACAACCTGTTGAATCCAAAACTGAACCGTTGGAGGAAGAGTTTATTGTGGCTCGCACATTCTTGCAAAGTRAAATCGCAACCACAGCCAGCAACAACAAATGGACCCCACTCAGTGTTCTTTAAAGATACGGTGGGTCTTAGTCAGCAATACCGATTGTGCTGTTGGCGTTTAAACACGATTAAACATTTTGGGGTTACTCAGCAATGTGTGAAAAAGTGTTCTCCACCCTAAAGAACATATTCAGTGAAACCAGATTCTGAAAACACTGCATGTTACATCGTGCAGTGTAACACTGCATGTTACTTGTCCAGCTGGGATTTGAGAGGGACCTGACAAGTACAATTAGCCAGGAAGGAGAATGGAATAAAAAACTTTCAACACATCATCAAGGAGGCTGCAGCTCTTCTAAAYGGTAAGCTACAACCTTTATAGCCCTGGCCGCCGTGCCAGAATGATTTATTTATTGCTTTTCCTTCATGTAGGCCGAAGCCTACTGTTGGTTTGGTTCCTTTTTGAATGTAGTGTAGGCTATAGTTTAGTCCTTTGCTTTTTACTTCAATGCATATTTTAGATTAACTGTGATTCTTAATGCCATTGCTTGCATTTGTGGGTCTAATTGCTATTGATAGATATACAGCTTTGCATTATTTGATGGGTATAGGWACAATTACCAATGTAGTCTAATTGGTTGTGCTCTGAGGTGAGCTCTGGCTCAGTGCTCCTGTTGTCCTGGCTGTCCACTCCGATGGTGCTGAAATTGGCAGCTCATCTAAAGTTATCCTTTCATCTTGTAGCCTTCTGTCCATGGTCCTGAATCGATTGTGTATGCGGTGTATGCTGTTTTAATGAGAGCATCTTGGGCTACCAGTCTTCGTGGAGCTTCTCTTCAATGACACAGACACATTTTTCGCATCTTCCCTACTCTCTTGCTATAGCATTTGTGTATGAAACTCTCCCACACGGAAAATATTGCGCGCCTGGATAAGTGATCTGCTTGGCTTACTGTAGGTTCTTACTGTAGGTTCTTACTGTAGGTTCTTACTGCAGGTTCTTACTGTAGGTTCTTACTGTAGTTTACTCTCATTGTGTAGCGTCACACATTTTACATCGATGTAGCCTATAGTTGTAATGATTGAAGGCTGTAAGAATCTTTTCCAGCACAGTGGTGCTCATCCTGTACATCTGACCTGTGCGTGTTGCTAGGCGTAAATTATGTGTAGGCCTACATTAGCTATGGCTGCATTTCAGATACACTWGTATGTMGTAGTGGGGAGCATCTCTTTSTTRTGTTATTCTATAAAACAACGGTTATTGATGTGTATGGCTACATTTCAGTAGTAGGACCAATCTACCTTTTATTAGGGCTCTAAAGCAATACTAGTTGTGTCCCCCGTGGATTTAAAATGCCCCCTCGGGCAAGTCTTCCTGGAGCCGGGMATGGTCGAGTTAATACAGTATTGGCCCAGTAACTTTAGAGTTTTTCAATCAAGCACTTTTGCTGATTCTTTTTMATCATCTGTAGACTATATTTTGTGAATAACATCTGGATTCTATCATCACMGGGACTGGTAAATAAATAGGCCTAGTACAACCTACTTTAGTTGATCTTCTATTAACCAGGTTGCCAGGTTCTCTATCTTTACCCCCATTTACTCAACATGAAAATAGAGATGGCAACAGAACTTGCAACATACGGCCTAGCGACACTAGAACTTTGTGACGGCAACCCTCAAACCTCCCATTCAGACATTGGATGCAAATTAACGGTGCATTTCAATGTATTCACGATTTACAGTACAATACTGTAAAATCTTCCCCAGGTAGGTGTTTGAGAGATACAGTAATGAGTCAAAGGGCATGAGTTCAGTTGATTTTGTATTCTCCCCAGACAGCCAGACCTCTGGCCCCAGGACCCTGCTCTGCTCTGTGGGTCACATGGATAACAGGCTGGGTTCTGCATAGCAAAAGAGGGAAATGATGCACTGTTCTCTTCTCAGAAAGAGAGAGAGAGGCCAAAAGGAGAGTTGAACTATTATTGCAGATCTCTTCACCTGCACCTTCAGTATGCTCAGCTGAGCAGCGCTCTATTGAACTATAGGGACAGTAGTCAGTGGTATAGAATTGAGAATGCATGAGGCTGAATTGATCGCTGCAGGGTAGGCATATTGTCACACCCTGATCTGTTTCACCTGTCTTTGTGCTTGTCTCCACCCCCCTCCAGGTGTCACCAGTCTTCCCCATTATCCCCAGTGTATGTATACCTGTGTTCTCTGTTTGTCTGTTCCCAGTTCATTTTGTTTCGTGAAACCTACCAGCGTTTTTCCTCTTGCTCCTGTCTGTTCTAGTTCCTGTTTTCTAGTTTTCCCGGTTTCGACCATTCTGCCTGTCCTGACCCTGAGCCTGCCTGCCGTTCTGTACCTTGCCACACCACACTGGATTATTGTCCCCTGCCTGCTCTGACCTGTCGTTTTGTCAGCCCCTGTACTAGTATTAAACTTTTGTTACTTTGACACTGTCTGCATCTGGGTCTTACCTGAAACGTGATACAAATGTCATGCTAAGTGGATCAAAATGGGGTTTGAATAAGTAGAACCTAGTCTGGGGTTAAAACCACTATAAGGGAAAATATTTGGTTTGTGGGACCAATTTTCAATGTTYACTAAAATACAAATGACAAATTAATTGTTTCAACCTGAGACTCATTGGCCTTGGCTCATTTTATGTGAAGAACATGTAAAAGAACACATTTTCATTGAGTGTACACTGTGCACCCCTCTACACATTTACATTACATGTGGTGTTCGGGTCATTTACAAAATAGCCTCCAACACTCTACTCATCAAACTGGATGCAGTCGATCACAGTGCCATTCGTTTTGTCACCAATGCCCCATACACCACCCACCACTGCGACCTGTATGATCTCTTCGGCTGGCCTTCGCTACATATTCGTCACCAGACCCACTGGCTCCAGGTCATCTATAAGTCTTTGCTAGGTAAAGCTCCGCCTTATCTCAGCTCACTGGTCACCATAACACCCACCCGTAGCACGCGTTCCAGCAGGTATATCTCACTGGTCATCCCCAAAGCCAACACCTCCTTTGGCTGCCTTTCCTTCCAGTTATCTGCTACCAATGACTGGAACRAATTGCAAAAATCACTGAAGTTGGAGAGTCATATCTCCCTCACTAACTTTAAGCATCAGCTATCTGAGCAGCTTACCGATCGCTGCAGCTGTACACAGCCCATCTGTAAAWAGCTGATCCAACTACCTACCTCATCCCCATATTTTTTAATTTACTTTTTTGTGTAATTTTTTGCACACCAGTATTTCTAATTGCACATCATCATCTGCACATCTATCACTCCAGTATTAATTTGCTAAATTGTAATTACTTCGCTACTATGGCCTATTTATTGCCTTACCTCCTTACTCCATTTGCACACATTGTATATACAGTTGAAGTCGGAAGTTTAAATACACCTCAGCCAAATACATTTAAACTCAGTTTTTCACAATTCCTGACATTTAATCCTAGTAAATATTCCCTGTTTTATGTCCGTTAGGATCACCACTTTATTTTAAGAATGTGAAATGTCAGAAAAATAGTAGATAGAATGATTTATTTAAACTTTTATTTATTTCATCACATTCCCAGTGGGTCAGAAGTTTACATGCACTCAATTAGTATTTGGTAGCATTGCCTTTAAATTGTTTAACTTGGGTCAAACATTTTGGGTAGCCTTCCACAAGCTTCCCACAATAAGTTAGGTGAATTTTGGCCCATTCCTCCTGACAGAGCTGGTGTAACTGAGTCAGGTTTGTAGGCCTCCTTGCTCGCACATGCTTTTTCAGTTCTGCCCACAAATGTTCAATAGGATTGAGGTCAGGGCTTTGTGATGGCCACTCCAATACCTTGACTTTGTTGCCCTTAAGACATTTTGCCACAACTTTGGAAGTATGCTTGGGGTCATTGTCCATTTGGAAGACCCATTTGCGACATAGCGATGGTCACTATGGCCAAACAGTTCTATTTTTGTTTCATCAAACCAGAGGACATTTCTCCAAAAAGTACAAGCTTTTTTTTTTATGGCGGTTTTGGAGCAGTGGCTTCTTCCTTGCTGAGTGGCCTTTGAGGTTATGTCGATATAGGACTCGTTTTACTGTGGATATAGATACTTTTGCTGTTGTTCTGGGATTGATTTGCAGTTTTTGCACCAAAGTACGTTCATCTCTAGGAGACAGAATGTGTCTCCTTCCTGAGCGGTATGACGGCTGCATGGTCCCATGGTGTTTATACTTGCGTTCTATTGTTTGTACAGATGAACTGTGTACCTTCTGGCTTTTGGAAATTGCTCCCAAGGATGAACCAGACTTGTGGAGGTCTACAATTGTTTTCCTGAAGTATTTTGAGCAAAGAGGCACTGAGTTTGAAGGTAGGCCTTGAAATACATCCACAGGTACAACTCCAATTGACTCAGATGATGTCAATTAGCCTATCAGAAGCTTCTAAAGCCAGGACGTCATTTTCTGGAATTTTCCAAGCTGTTTAAAGGCACAGTCAACTTTGTGTATGTAAACTTCTGACCCACTGGAATTGTGATACAGTGAATTATAAGTGAAATAATCTGTTTGTAAACAATTGTTGGAAAAATTACTTGTGTCATGCACAAAGTAGATGTCCTAACCGACTTGCAAAAACTATAGTTTGTTAACAAGAAATGTGTGGAGTGGTTGAAGACCGGCCTTCATTTGTGTTCAATGGGGCTCATGTATCATTTCCATAAAATACTGTATGTAAAATATGTCCTTCCAATTTGTTCAGTTCAAAGCAATAAACATCAATAATGATGAAAACCTTTATATTTGTTCAAGAGAAACATGATTTATTCCACCCATGTCTTGATTATAATTGCACATTTTATTWAAAAAATWACGAATAGCACTTTTATTGCTAAATGTGATCTAGCAGAGATAAATGGCAAATATTAACCATGTATGCTGACTATATTCCTTGTAATTGAAGTCAACATCTAAGTATTAAGTATTTTTACAAACATTGTTATGGTTGTATTGTTTTAAAAACCTGATAATGTTGACCCGCGAACATTGCCTGAATAACGAAAACATGAAGACCACACACGGGTTAATTGCTGTATTGTAAGTGTTTGGTTGAGTCCATTGGTTCCACTGCACCAGACAAATGCTATTTGAACCCAGGTCTGGTTTACTAGCTGTTCATGCAGCCCTGTTGGTGGCATGCAGGCAGCAACAGTGGAGGATGTGATAGTGTAAACTCCCCGCTGACACTATTAGCCTGGACTACATAGTGTCATTTAGAATGTTTATGACTCTGCCTTGGGTGCCCACTAACCTCTAAATAACCTGTCATCAAAAACATATTCTCCATGAGAGGCTTTTAGAGATGGCCCAGTGTTGCAGTTGGCCTATTGACTGGTTTAGCCGAACTAGTCCTTCTCACTTCCCCATCCCTCATCATACTGCAATTTATAGAAGAACTGTTTACCTGCCCTCTACCTCCTCTCCCTGTGCTTCCTATCCTATCCACACTATGTGTTTACTAAATTAAAACATAATCTTGCAGGTGCAGTGACTGTTTAATCAATATTGGTATATTTTACTGCTTGGTTTCCATTAAATAATTGATGTCGCACACACTCTTTGGTCTAAGATTGAAATAAGATGTAGAGGCATTCAAATAACTTATCTGAGATAAAAAGAAAATGGATTAAAAAAAGGATAGCAGAAATTAAAGAGGAGGGGAGGGACCCTGCGGGACATGCTTAGCATATAAATGGATAGGAAAATAGGAAACTTCAGCAAAACTTATTGGTCCAATTATTATGCTCCATTCTTTAGGGTTTAGTGTGTAGCAGTATTTATTGAAGTAATCAGACGTTTTATCACTGGCACAGACCAGTCCGTCACATTTTAAACAAGGCAGAGTCATTAAAGCCTGGTAACATTTTTCCTCTAATGAAATAATGATTAGAAGACTGGAGGAGGAGAACAGCACAGTGGGTTTATTTGGTGTTGAGTGATACTCACGCCCCCTGCTGCAGCCCCTGCAGCACTGTAGCTGAGACTACAAGAAAGTTAAGTGAGTTAATTTACATCATTAGAGGTGCTGCTTGTTTCCCTGGCTTGGTTTGCAGTAAACCCAGGCCCAGTAGTCCATCCCCAATACAGGATAACTAAAACTGAAGACTAAAAGGGACTCCCAGAAAGAGAGGTATGTAGTAATGTACCTCAGCTCAGCTGGCTAAATAACCAATTCCAAACATCATCACCATCCTCCTTGTAGGCCATTTGAAGGAGAGAGGCCCTGTCCCTCCCAGCACCAATCACTCCTGAGACGTAATGCAGTGTGGTGGTGGAAACACTCAGAGGACAAAACTCACTGCTGCCTGCCACCAACATGTCAGCAACAGGGGCACTGCTTCCTCTCCTTAGCCAGGCAGGTATCATTTGAATTCCAGGGACATACAGGAGAGAGAGCAGAGAACAGTAGGGCACACAGGTTATTCCTACTAATGGTTCTACTGTACCTTCACCCTCCCTGTGAAGGTGAACGTGGCCCTTTCCATGGGTGGGACACAGACCGGGACTGGACAATCACCGGACAAACACTGTTTTTTAAATATTTTATTTAACCTTTATTTGACTAGGCAAGTCAGTTAAGAACAAATTCTTATTTTACAATGACGGTCTACCCCGGCCAATCCCTCCCCTAACGCAGACGAAGCTGGGCCAATTTTGCACCGCCCTATGGGACTCCCGATCACAGCCAGTTGTGATACAGCCCGGGATCGAACCAGGGTCTGTAGTGACACCTCTAGCACTGAGATGCAGTGCCTTAGACCGCTACGCCAGTTGTGAGGATCAGATGGCGACTGAAGAAAGCAACAACAACAAGCACCAGGGCTGATGGATGACTCCTGGCACGGGAAGGGGGAGCGAAGGGATTGATCCGCGGCCCCGGTATCTGCAGTGTTTTTACCCACTGTCAAACATGTGCCGAGGGGAGATGGATGCTGTCTGCTCGGGCAGTGGATTAATGGCTGTCTGATACTGAGACGGGTCCCCACCCCACCCCACCATCCCTCACCCCTAACTCAGCCAGCTGAGAGTTAGGCTACTCTCGGCAGAGTTGGAGAGGTATTGACAGGGGCTCAAGGCACCAGGAGATTGGAGACTGCCTAATATCCCCCGCACAACTTCCCAACCCTGCAGGAGAGAGCAAGGATGTGGGAGCATGGCCTGGCTCTCCAGACTAGGGCCACCACTTCTAGCCAGACAGACAGACTGATTGTTAGAGGGCTTGGCCTCTCTCTCTCTCTCATCCACCTTCCTTTGGATTCTTTGCTCTTTGCGTTAGCCGGACGTTCTGTAATGAATGTGCATGTGTTGCTGGATGACGGTCACTTCAGTCCAACAAAGAGCATATAGATTTCCAATTGCTCTCCGTTAATGACCAAAACATAACCTCTCGTGCAATTGCCAGTGACATAGCTACTGTGCTCCAAAATAAATGTGTGTCATGGAATTACAATGAATGGTGTCTGTTCATGCATAGTGATGTATTCAGTAAGCAAATATTCCATTAGTGTAATTGAGATGGGGGAAAAAACATGCTGCATCTATTTCAACATCAACCTAAACCCTTCGCAAAACAGAATGATGTATTAAATGATGGTGCGATGAACATGTTATCTAGTGAGGGAAGGACACACACATAATCGATACACAAAGAATCAATAGTACTGAAATAGTATAATCGTGTGTGTGTGTATAAACAACGTGAAATGGCTCGCTAGTTAGCAATGCGTGCTAGTAGCGTTTCAATCGGTGATGTCACTCGCTCTGAGACCTCGAAGTTACTCTGAAAGGGCTGTGGTTTTTGTGGAGAGATAGGTACAATGAGGGATTTTTTTTTTGATCCCCTGCTGATTTTGTACTTTTGCCCACTGACAAAGAAATGATCCGTCTATAATTTTAATGGTAGGTTTATTTGAACAGTAAGAGACAGAATAACAACAAAAATCCAGAAAAACGCATGTCAAAAATGTTATAAATTGATTTGCATTTTAATGAGGGAAATAAGTATTTGACCCCCTCTCAATCAAATAAAATCAAATGTATTTATATAGCCCTTCGTACATCAGCTGATATCTCAAAGTGCTGTACAGAAACCCAGCCTAAAACCCCAAACAGCAAGCAATGCAGGTGTAGAAGCACGGTGGCTAGGAAAAACTTCCTAGAAAGGCCAAAACCTAGGAAGAAACCTAGAGAGGAACCAGGCTGAGGGAGGGTGGCCAGTCCTCTTCTGGCTGTGCCGGGTGGAGATTATAAAAGACAATGGCCAAGATGTTCAAATGTTCATAAATGGCCAGCATGGTCAAATAATAATAATCACAGTAGTTGTCGAGGGTGCAGCACCTCAGGAGTAAATGTCAGTTGGCTTTTCATAGCCGATCATTAAGAGTATCTCTACCGCTCCTGCGGTTTCTAGAGAGTTGAAAACAGCAGGTCTGGGACAGGTAGCATGTCCGGTGAACAGGTCCGGGTTCCATAGCCGCAGGCAGAACAGTTGAAACTGGAGCAGCAGCACGGCCAGGTGGACTGGGACAGCAAGGAGTCATCATGTCAGGTCGTCCTGAGCATGTCCTAGGGCACAGGTCTCCGAGAGAGAGAAAGAGAGAATTAGGAGAGACTACTTAAATTCACACAGGACACCGGATAAGACGAAGTCCTCCAGATATACAAACTGACCCTAGCCCCCGACACAAACTAATGCAGCATAAATACTGGAGGCTGAACAGGAGGGGTCAGGAGACACTGTGGCCCCATCCGATGATACCCCAGACAGGGCCAAACAGGAAGGATATAACCCCACCACTTTGCCAAGGCACAGCCCAACCACTAGAGGGATATCTTCACCACCAACTTACCATCCTGAGACAAGGCCGAGTATAGCCCACAAAGATCTCCGTACGGCACGAACCCAAGGGGGGCGCCAACCCAGACAGGAAGATCACGTCAGTGACTCAACCCACTCAGTGACGCACCCCTCCTAGGGACGCAATGAAAGAGCACCAGTATGCCAGTGACTCAGCCCCTGTAATGGGTTAGAGGCAGAGAATCCCAGTGGAGAGAGGGGAACGGCCAGGCAGAGACAGCAAGGCGGTTCGTTGCTCCAGAGCCTTTCCGTTCACCTTCACACTCCTGGCCAGACTAACTCAATCATATGACCCACTGAAGAGATGGGTCTTCAATAAAGACTTAAAGGTTGAGACCGAGTCTGCGTCTCTCACATGGGTAGGCAGACCATTCCATAGAAATGTAGATCTATAGGAAAGCCCTGCCTCCAGCTGTTTGCTTAGAAATTCTAGACAATTAGGAGGCCTGCGTCTTGTGACCGTAGCGTACGTGTAGGAATGTACAGAAAGATTTCTGGCTCACAGGTGTCTTTTATACAGATAACGAGCTGAGATTAGGAGCACACTCTTAAAGGGAGTGCTCCTAATCTCAGCTTGTTACCTGTATATCAAATCAAATTATTTATAATAGCCTTTCTTACATCACTGATATCTCAAAGTGCTGTACAGAAACCCAGCCTAAAACCCCAAAGCAGCAAGCAATGCAGGTGTAGAAGCACGGTGGCTAGGAAAAAACTCACTAAAAGCCGAAACCTAGGAAGAACCTAGAGAGGAAACCAGGCTATGAGGGGTGCCAGTCCTCTTCTGGCTTGCCGGGTGGAGATTTAAAACAAACATGGCCAAGATGTTCAAATGTTCATAAATGACCAGCATGGTCAAATAATAATACCAGACACCTGTCCACAGAAGCAATCAATCAATCAGATTCCAAACTCTCCACCATGGCCAAGACCAAAGAGCTCTCCAGGATGTCAGGGACAAGATTGTAGACCTACACAAGGCTGGAATGGGCTACAAAGACCATCGCCAAGCAGCTTGGTGAGAAGGTGACAAACAGTTGGTGCATTATCTGCAAATGGCAAGAAAACACAAAAGAACTGTCAATCTCCCTCGACTGGCTCCATGCAAGATTCCCCTCGTGGAGTTGCAATGATCATGAGACGGTGAGGAATCAGCCCAAACTACACGGAGAGATCTTGTCAATGATCTCAAGCAGCTGGGACCATAGTCACCAAGAAAACAATTGGTAACACACTACGCCGTGAAGGACTTGAAATCTCTGCAGCGCCGCAAGCGTCCCCTACTCAAGGAAAGCACATATACATGCTCGTCTGAAGTTTGCCAATGAACATCTGAATGATTCAGAGGACAACTGGTGAAAGTGTTGTGGTCAGATAGAACCAAATGGAGCTTCTTTGGCATCAACTCAACTCGCCGTTTGGAGGAGAGGAATTCTGCCTATGACCCCAAGAACACCATCCACCCGTCAAACATGGAGGTGGAAACATTATGCTTTGGGGGTGTTTTTCTGCTAAGCGGACAGGACAACTTCACCGCATCAAAGGGACAATGGACTGGGCCATGTACCGTCAAATCTTGGGTGAGAACCTCCTTCCCTCAGCCAGGGCATTGAAAATGGGTCGTGGATGGGTATTCCAGCATGACAATGACCCAAAGCACACTGCCAAGGCAACAAAGAAGTGGCTCAAGAAGAAGCACATTAAGGTCCTGGAGTGGCCAAGCCAGTCTCCAGACCTTAATCCCATAGAAAATCTGTGGAGGGAGCTGCAGGTTCGAGTTGCCAAACGTCAGCCTCGAAACCTTAATGACTTGGAGAAGATTTGCAAAGAGGAGTGGGACAAAATCCCTCCTGAGATTTGTGCAAACCTGGTGGCCAACTACAAGAAACGTCTGACCTCTGTGATTGCCAACCAGGGTTTTGCCACCAAGTACTAAGTCATGTTTTGCAGAGGGGTCAATTACTTATTTCCCTCATTAAAATGCAAATCAATTTATAACATTTTTGACATGCATTTTTCTGGATTTTTTTGTTGTTATTCTGTCTCTCACTGTTCAAATAAACCTACCATTAACATTATAGACTGATCATTTCTTTGTCAGTGGGAAAACGTACAAAATCAGCAGGGGATCAAATACTTTTTCCCCTCACTGTAACGTTGCTTCATAGGTGACTGTTGTTGATGTGTGCAGAGGGTCCTTGGTTTGAGCCCAGGTTGGGGCAAGGAGAAGAGACAGAAGTAAGGTTGCAAAGGGAAGGTATTTTACTGGAAACTTTTGAAGTTTACCAGTGAACTAACAGAATGTTTGTATCTTCAAAGATTTTATGTAATCTATCACAAGACATACTGGCCCTTTAAAGTACTTCGGATTAACACAGGTGTCTGTAATAATCTCTGGCCCTATGTGTGGCCTTGTCACATCTAAAACATGAAATCATTGAATAAGATTATTTAATTACAAAAAATAGAATGCCAAAGCTGAGGGTTTCAGCATGAAATATCCTTTATATATTTTACTATGTCAAGATGTATTTGTTGTCAATGTTTTGGCGTCAAACTGGTGGCAGTTGTATATAAAAAAAAAGTTAATCATTTGAAGAGGTGCAGAGTTAATTTAAAATAATGCCACAGTTGATTAGATGCTTTTTTCAAACATTAGGCAATTTTATCTTGAACCATTTGGTCTATCTACTAGAAACTAGACAATATGGACACAGAAATAATATACAGTTAAAAAAGTTATTTAAGTATAAATTACCATTTTCTTTTGCTAATTAACAGAAAATACTGAAGATTCCGGTAACTTTGGTAAATTACCATTAGCTTTGCAACCCTAGATGGAAGTAATACTGTTCCAGGCGATTGTGTTACATGTGTGCGAAACATGAATTGGAAATTATTGTACTTAAAAATATATATAATGTATATACAGTGCCTTCGGAAAGTATTCAGACCCCTTGACTTTTCCACATTTTGTTACATTACTCCCTTATACTAAAAAATGGATTAATWWWWWAAAAAAAGAGACGCAAGTTTGTTGTCACGCCCTGACCTTAGTTATCTATGTTCTCTTTAGTATTTTGGTTAGGTCAGGGTGTGACGAGGGTGGGTATGCTTGTTTTGTATTGTCTAGGGTTTTTTGTATGTCTAGGGGTTTTGGTAAGTCTAGGTCTATGTTGGCCTGAATTGGTTCCAAATCAGAGGCAGCTGTTTATCGTTGTCTCTGATTGGGGATCATATTTAGGTTGCCATTTTCCCTTTTGGTTTTGTGGGTTCTTATTCTATGTTTAGTTGCCTGTCTGCACTAGCCATATTAGCTTCACGGTTCATTTTGTTATTTTGTTCGTTTTGTTCAGTGTTCATTCTTTAAATAAAGAAGAATGTACGCTTATCACGCTGCGCCTTGGTCTCCTCCTTACGACGGCCGTGACATGTGTAGCGTCATACCCAAGCAGACTCGATACTGTAATCGCTGCCAAAGGTGCTTCAACAAAGTACTGGGTAAAGGGTCTGAAATCTTATGTAAATGTAATATTTCAGTTTTTTTATWAAAAAAAAATTATTTCTAAAAATGTGTTTTTGCTTTGTCATTATGGGTTATTGTCAAGGGGTATGAATACTTTCTGAAGGCACTGTATATATGTTCTCTGACTGTCTTCCCAGAAATTGGCTCATTCTTTAGCTTTGGATTTTTAAAGAAAGTTATATGACCTCAAACTATATGAGTTGTAATGATGAACAGGCACAACCTCATTGGTATTCATATACTGTAGGACACATTGAAGGTCACAGTCCAAAAACAAGAACTCAAAAATTGTATGGATTTCTTTTAGGTTTGGGCATGTTGTGTGGAGTGAGAGCGGGACTTCAGTATGCTGTTAGTGTTCTCTCTCTCTCTCTCCGCACAGCTCTGCCTCCAAATTTCTTAACTCTGCCTGCAGAAAATGCTACGGCTGGTTTTCACAAAAGATGCTCAGTAAGACAACAGGGTGTGTTCTGTCTCAGATTAATGAGCAGTTAAATGCAGGCAGACAGCAACGGAATTAACAAGAGCCTTCAATCCCCCCCTCCTTCTCTTGTTTTCACAAAATCTTCCTCAGCTTATATCTAATTAAAAAATGGCACAATGAAATATGCACTTCACACTTTTCTCCTCAGGATTGTTCCTTTATAAGCAAAATATCTATGAAAGGTATGAAAAGAGGACACTGGTGTTTAATCAAGCCAGGCTCTATATTAGAAAGTATGGTTCAATAGATAGCTGGTTGTATAATATACCTGTTCCGTTACTTATCAAGAAGACACAACACTGCACACACTTCCCACTGAAATTAACTATTCTTTTCATTGGATTAAGGTTAAAGTTGGGTAAAAAATAAAAAATAAAATCCATTAGGTTGATGATTTTTCCAAATCCAATATATTTTCCATGTTTATTCAAAGTCATTACATTACATTTTCTGGTTGAAATGACATGGAAACAGCGTTGGTTCAACTGGGTTGTAGGACAAGCTCCATCACCCTATTCACCTACCCCCCAGCAAAAAAAGAAAAAAAACAGAACCATTTCATTTCCAGTGAAATGGTTCTATCCCAGTAGAAGAGATKGCATCGTAGTGTGATCAAACACCAGCCAAAGTTTAGATACAGCAGGCAGAACTAAGCTCTCTGGAGGGGGACCCTCAGAGAAGAATTACACACAGGTTGGGTTTGTGTGTCTAAAAGGAACCAGCAGTCATGGGAGCGTATGATCAATCAGTCCAGAAGTAAATGGGAATGTGGAATCAAGGTTGGGAATCAAGTGATTTGCAGACAGGACAGAGAGAGGCCCAGGGTTGGGGGGTTAGTGATGGATTGTTTTCTGTGAAGGGGAGAGAGGACTTGGAGTACTTTTTCTACTGTCCCCAATCGTCCCATTTATCTGTGTCACAGAGCAGCTTTGTGAATCTGGGCGTGGAAGAGAGGAGTTATTTTAAAAAGAGTACTTTATTGGGAAAGAACAACTCGGCAATCATCAATGCATCCTGTTATCCAATTCCAACCAAAGACGTTCAGAGAGGTTCATACTGCTCCTGGGTCATATCAAACGATAACTTTGGCCAAAACTGAACGAATTCAGAAAAATTACATTTGGCCAAATGATAAATACTTTCAACACACTTGGAAGTGGATCTATACTTGTCCCAACTGTTCTGTTATCTATGCTTTTCATATTTACTCCACATTACCCATACTGTAGGTATTTACAAAGTATAAAGTAAAGTAATATTGGGAATGGAAAATGTAACAAAAATATTGGGCGTGCTAAATTAAGTAATTCTAATATACAATGACCTTCTCCAGGTTCCCCCAATCTTGACACATTGAATACATTTCCTTGACTCTAAATGGGTCAAAACAAAACAGATATGTAATTTTGTTTTTGCTGCAATTGATCATACTTTGGCAAACAAAAGTTAATAGTTTATATAATTGCAATATCTCCAGCCCCATCATAGGCTCTTATATGAGTGCTTTTATTTCATACCTTTCTTTTCATGCTTATACTGTATTTTCATATGTTCATAGAGATAGCAGCCATTTTAAGAGGCAATGATTGTAGCTAAAGAGAGCAACTGGCCAGACATAAGGTTAACCTCTACACAGAACAAAAATAAAAGCACAAAATGCAACAATTACAAAGAATTAGGACCTAATCTTTGGATTTCACGACTGGGAATACAGATATGCATCTGTTGGTCACAGATACCTTAAAAAAAAGTAGGGATGTGGATCAGAAAACCAGTCAATATCTGGGGTGACCACCATTTGCCTCATGCAGAGCGACACATCTCCTTCGCATAGAGTTGATCTATCTTTGCTTTCCTAACTGCCTGCGTATATTGGTTCCTAACTACCCTGAAATTTGCCTATCGCGGGGGCTCGTTGCAAATGCAGTACGCCACAGGATGTTTTTGTGCTGGTCAAGGGCAGTCAAGTCTGGAGTGAACCTAGCGCTGTATCTGTTCTTAGTTCTACATTTGAATGCGGCATGCCTATTTAAGATGGTGAGGAAAGCACTTTTAAAGAATAACCAGTCATCATTTTTTAAATTAGAAGCTCAAACTGTTTGGGCACAGACCTGGATAGCATGACAGAACTCTGCAGGCTGTCTTTGCAGTAGCTTGCAACTCCACCCCCTTTGGCAGTTCTATCTTGGCGGAAAATGTTGTAGTTTGGGTTGAAAATGTCAGAATTGTTGGTGGCCTTCCTAAGCCACGATTCAGACATGGCTAGGACATCAGGGTTGGCGGAGTGTGCTAAAGCAGTGAACAAAACAAACTTAGGGAGGAGGCTTCTGATGTTAACATGCATGAAACCAAGGCTTTTATGGTGACAGAAGTCAACAAATGATAGCGCCTGGGGAATAGGAGTGGAACTGGGGGCTACAGGGCCTCCAAATTTGAGATTTTTGGTTCAAACCGCMGTGTCTTTGTGAGACGCAGAGTAGGTGATTGGGTGATCTCTGCATGTGTGGTTCCCACCGTGAAGCACGGAGCAGGTGTAATGGTTTGGGGGTCTTTGCTGATAACACTTTCTGTGATTTATTTACAATTCAAGGCACAGTTAACCAGCATGGTTACCACTGCATTCTGCAGCAATATGCCATCCAATCTGGTTTACACTTGGTGGGACTATCATTTGTTTTTCACCCTGACAATGACCCAAAACACACCTCCAGCCTGCTATTTGACCAAGAAGGAGAGTGATGGAGTGCTGCATCAGATGACCTGGCCTCCACAATCACCCGACCTCAACCCAATTAAGATGGTTTGGGATGAGTTGGACCGCAGAGTGAAGGAAAAGCAGGCAACATGTGCTCAGCATATGTGGGAAGACTGTTGGAAAAGCATTCCTCGTGAAGCTGGTTGAGAGAATGTGTGCAAAGCTGTCATCAAGGCAAAGGGTGGCTATTTTGAAGAATCTAAAATGTAAAATATATTTTGGTTTCTTTAACACTTTTTTGGTTAGTGCATGATTTGACATTAGTTCTTTCATAGTTTATATGTCTTCACTATTATTCTACAAACCCTTGAATGTGTAGGTGTGTCCAAACTTTTGACTGGTACTGTATATATTGCTTGTTTTTGCATGTTATTTTGAAGGCTCACAGTAATTGGACACAGATAAAATGACATCAAATCAAGTTATAGAGTCGACTAGAGGTCGACCTCTAGTCGGCCATTCCGATTAATCGTAATGRCCGATTAATTAGGGCCGATTTCAAGTTTTCATAACAATCGGAAATCKGTCTTTTTTTTACACCTTTATTTAACTAGGCAAGTCAGTTAAAGAACAAATTCTTTTTTTCAATGACGGCCTAGGAACGGTGGGTTAGCTGCCTTGTTCAGGGGCAGAACAACAGATTTGTACCTTGTCAGCTCGTGGATTCAATCTTGCAACCTTAAAGTTAACTAGTCCAACGCTCTAACCACCTGCTTTACATTGCACTCCATGAGGAGCCTGCCTGTTATGCGAATGCAGTAAGAAGCCAAGATAAGTTGCTAGCTAGCATTAAACTTATCTTATAAAAAACAATCAATCAATCAATCATAATCACTAGTTATAACTACACATGGTTGATGATATTACTAGTTTATCTAGCGTGTCCTGCGTTGCATATAATCGATGCGCATTCGCGAAAAAGGACTGTCGTTGCTCCAACGTGTACCTAACCATAAACATCAATGCCTTTCTTAAAATCAATACACAAGTATGTATTTTTAAACCTGCATATTTAGTTAATATTGCCTGCTAACATGAATTTCTTTTAAATAGGGAAATGGTGTCACTTCTCTTGCAACAGAGTCAGGGTATATGCAGCAGTTTGGGCCACCTCGTTGCGAACTGTGTGAAGACTATTTCTTCCTAACAAAGACAGCCAACTTCGCCAAACGGGGGATGATTTAACAAAAGCGCATTTGCGAAAAAAGCACAATTGTTGCACGACTGTACCTAACCATAAACATCAATGCCTTTCTTAAAATCAATACACAGAAGTATATATTTTTAAACCTGCATATTTAGCTAAAWGAAATCCAGGTTAGCAGGCAATATTAACCAGGTGAAATTGTGTCACTTCTCTTGCGTTCATTGCACGCAGAGTCAGGGTATATGCAACAGTTTGGGCCGCTTAATTTGCCAGAATTTTACATAATTATGACATAACATTGAAGGTTGTGCAATGTAACAGGAATATTTACACTTATGGATGCCACCCGTTAGGTTCCGTATTTCACTGAAAGAATAAACGTCTTGTTTTCGAGATGATCGTTTCCGGATTCGACCATATTAATGACCTAAGGCTCGTATTTCTGTGTGTTATTATGTTATAACTAAGTCTATGATCTGATAGAGCAGTCTGACTGAGCGGTGGTAGGCAGCAGCAGGCTCGTAAGCATTCATTCAAACAGCACTTTCGTGCGTTTTGCCAGCAGCTCTTCGTCATGCTTCAAGCATTGCGCTGTTTATGGCTTCAAGCATATCAACTCCCGAGATTAGGCAGGTGTAACCGATGTGAAATGGCTAGCTAGTTAGCGGAATGTGCACTAATAGCGTTTCAAACGTCACTCGCTCTGAGACTTGGAGTAGTTGTTCCCCTTGCTCTGCAAGGGCCGCGGCTTTTGTGGAGCGATGGGTAACGCTGCTTCGAGGGTGGCTGTTGACAATGTGTTCCTGGTTCGAGCCCAGGTAGGAGCGAGGAGAGGGACGGAAGCTATACTGTTACACTGGCAATACTAAAGTGCCTATAAGAACATCCAATAGTCAAAGGTATATGAAATACAAATCGTATGGAGAGAAATAGTCCTATAATTCCTATAATAACTACAACCTAAAACTTCTTACCTGGGAATATTGAAGACTCATGTTAAAAGGAACCACCAGCTTTCATATGTTCTCATGTTCTGACCAAGGAACTTAAACGTTAGCTTTCTTACATGGCACATATTGCACTTTTACTTTCTTCTCCAACACTGTTTTTTCATTATTTAAACCAAATTGAACATGTTTCATTATTTTTTTGAGGCTAAATTGATTTTCTTTATGTATTATATTAAGTTAAAATAAGTGTTCATTCAATATTGTTGTAATTGTCATTATTACAAATACATTTWAAARAATCGGACGATTAATCGGTATCGTCTTTTTTTTGGTCCTCCAATAATCGGTATCGGTATCGACGTTGAAAAATCATAATTGGTCGACCTCTAATATCTACCATAGCTTTGATTGGACTGATCATGTCAACATCATACTTTCAAAATCTTAGCTARCAAGCAAGATGAGCAGTCATTATCATGAATCAAGTCAACAATCTACTGGCAAATCCTTTTCAATCGATGTCATATGAAGAAAAGATATACGTAGATAAAAAGTATCACTGCTCATTGGCCATTGGACATAAACAATACACAACAAGTTGGAAATCACAACAAGTTGGAAATTCAATGAGTGGTTTGGAATGAATCAGTGGCTAACTTCAAGCGTTGCAAAGCAATCACTAGCCTGCTATTCAGTGGAGTGGGTGTGTGGACCAAGTCTGGGTTTAAAGGTCTCTTTTCCAAGCTTAAAAGGATAAACATTCACATACAACACCATTGGCCAGAAAAGGTTGAATACATTGGCCATGGTGTCAATCCTGCATAACTTCTGCCGTGTTCAAAACAACTGGAAACTCTGAACTGGGAAATCTCAGATTTCAGTGAGTTCAAGACAACTGGGAACTCAGAAAAKAACATCTCGGAACTCTGGCGTCTTTTTAGAGCTCCAACCTGAAGATCACTGACGTCATGATTCAACCTTGTTTTTTTTAGTTCCTAGTAGTCTTGAAAGTACCATAAATCCAGAGAATGGCAGACTTTGATGACAAAGTTTGATGAGAAAATTTGCCCACAAGAAGGACCGCCGCGCCAGATTCCTGTTCAGTGGAGTCCAAAAATGTATTGTATGCTGCTGCATAATGATGTATTATGCCAGGGAGCTATGTATGCTGTAGCTAAGAAAGTAATACTAAGTGTATGTTGTGTAGTAAGCTGTTAGTAGCCCATGTGCCTCACCATAACAATTTGGTCCCTGTCTCCATCTTAACTTAGCCTACTGTTCTAAATTGGTGGTGCACACGTAGCCTATAGAGCTTTCATTGTAAGAGCTTTCATTGTCTGTTTATTTGCCCCCTTTATTTATCCTACGGTTCTGACTTTGTGTACAGGAAGAATACTGTAAGAGCGGCCCGTGTTCTGAATTCTGTCGCTCTACATTTCAAAAGTGCTGAAGAAATAGYTATATTCACTCCTAGCTCGCTCATTAATGTCTTATTCGAAATTACAGATTGCCTCTTATCTGCTCGTCATTCCCTTTTACCATAGTTTATACGTACATCTCAATTATCAGTAGAAACCACATTTGTTTAAGCATGTCAGCCATATCAGCTCTGTTTTTAAAGGCAGTAAAAGAGGCTGAATGAACTGTTTTGTAGCCAGACAAGGCTCCACTGATAGCCAGGTGTAGCAGTGGTAAGGATTCACTCCATGGTGCTGAATAGAAATCTCTTATGTTGGGACAGCTTTATGTAGGCCCTAACAGTTTGTGGGCACCATTTGTCACCGGTATAGTGCAATTAATGTATTGTTTAGTGTTGTGTTGGGTTGTGTAATGGCTTTGCTGGCATGCATCGAACATTGTTTTTTGAGTTTGCCCCACCAAGATTTACATGCTAAAATCGCCACCGCCCCCAGCACAAGATGCACCTGTGTAATGATCATGTATCATATATATATGTATTCAAACAGTATACTGTATACTGTAAGTTACAAACAGGGATGGAATGTTCACTCAGTAAGTATCAAAGACCCAAATATGACAATTCACAAATGTATGTTGCGAAACCACTAACATTTCAAAGCTACCACTTCACTGCCTGAAAGCTGTGCCTAAGTCAAACCCATGTGACGTGGATGATATAAGAATATGAATAATGATTGACACCATCCATATTTATATTTCAGAGCCTATACTGTATTGATTAATCATTGCAGTGGCTATATTAGGCTGTGAAGGACAAACGTAGAGATCTTTAAAGGAAAGTGCAATCACGAGATAAGTGAAAAATAACAGTGCTATGCCGAGAACACTCTGAACAAAGGTAAACATTCTAGAACCGAGAGGATCGCACTTGGAGAAAGACTTGGAGAAAGACAACTCATGCATAGCGGAACACCCAAACCTTCTGTTGGGATGCATTCTGAAATTTCAGAATGCATCCCAACAGAAGGTTTATTGCTTAGAGTATCAGAATGCATCCCAACAGAAGGTCTGGGTGCTAGAGTATCAGAATGCATCCCAACAAAGTGTGGGTGCTAAGTATCAGAATGCATCCTAACAGAAGTTTGTGCTAGAGTTTCAGAATGCATCCTAACAGAAGGTTTGGGTCTAGAGTTTCAGAATGTATCCTAACAGAAGGTTTGGGTGCTAGAGTTTCAGAATGCATCCTAACAGAAGGTTTGGTGCTAGAGTTTCAGAATGCATCCTAACAGAAGGTTTGGTGCTAGAGTTTCAGAATGTATCCTAACAGAAGGTTTGGTGCCTAGAGTTTCAGAATGCATCCCAACAGAAGGTTTGTGCTAGAGTATCAGAATGCATCCCAACAGAAGTTGGGTGCTAGAGTTTCAGAATGCATCCTAACAGAAGTTTGGGTGCTAGAGTTCCGAATGCATCCCAACAGAAGGTTTGGGTGCTAGAGTTCAGAATGCATCCTATACAAGGTTTGGTGCTAGAGTTTCAGAGCAATTCCCAACAGAAGGTTTGGTGCTAGAGTTTCAGAATGCATCCCAACAGAAGGTGTGCGTGCTAGAGTTTCAGAATGCATCCCAACAGAAGGTTTGGGTGCTAGAGTTTCAGAATGTATCCCAACAGAAGGTTTGGGTGCTAGAGTTTCAGAATGCATCCAACAGAAGGTTTGGTGCTAGAGTTTCAGAATGCATCCAACAGAAGGTTTGGGTGCTAGAGTTTCAGAATGTCCAACAGAAGTTTGGTGCTTAGAGTTCAGAATGCATCCCTAACAGAAGGTTGGGTGCTAGAGTTTCAGAAATGCATCCTAACAGAAGTTTGGTGCTAGAGTTCAGAATGCATCCAACAGAATGTTGGTGCTAGAGTTTCAGAACTGCATCCTAACAGAAGGTTTGGGTGCTAGAGTTTCAGAATGCATCCTAACAGAAGTTTGGGTGCTAGAGTTTCAGAATGCATCCCAAACAGAAGGTTTGGGTGCTAGAGTTTCAGAATGCATCCTAACAGAAGGTTGGTGCTAGATTTCAGAATGCATCCTAACAGAAGGTTTGGTGCTAGAGTTTCAGAAATGCATCCTAACAGAAGTTTGCGTGCTAGAGTTTCAGAATGCATCCCAACAGAAGTTTGGGTGCTAGAGTTTCAGAATGCATCCTAACAGAAGTTTGCGTCTGAGAGTTTCAGAATGCATCCCAACAGAAAGGTTTGGGTGCTAGAGTTTCAGACTGCATCCTAACAGAAGGTTTGTGGTGCTAGAGTTTCAGAATGCATCCAACAGAAGTTTGGGTGCTAGAGTTCAGAATGCATCCCAACAGAATGTGGTGCTAGAGTTTCAGAATGCATCCTAACAGAAGGTTTGGGTGCTAGAGTTTCAGAATGCATCCTAACAGAAGGTTTGGGTGCTAGAGTTTCAGAATGCATCCTAACAGAAGTTTGGGGCTAGAGTTTCAGAATGCATCCTAACAGAAGGTTTGGGTGCTAGAGTTTCAGAATTCAATCCTAACAGAAGGTTTGGGTGCTAGAGTTTCAGAATTTATCCTAACAGAAGGTTTGGGTGCTAGAGTTTCAGAATGCATCCTAACAGAAGGTTTGGTGCTAGAGTTTCAGAATGCATCCAACAGAAGGTTGGTGCTAGAGTTTCAGAATGCACCCAACAGAAGGTTTGGTGCTAGATTTCAGAATGCATCCCAACAGAAGGTTTGGGTGCTAGGTATTCAGAATGCATCCTAACAGAAGGTTTGGTGCTAGATTTCAGAATGCATCCTAACAGAAGGTGGGTGTGCACTTTCCAATCAGCCCGCCACATGAATCCCACTAAACTGTATTCACAACGTCTTAAATGCGCGCACCGAAAGGGCCATCTAGAGTCAGAGCATCCCAACAGAAGGTTTGGGTGCTAGAGTTTCAGAATGCATCCCAACAGAAGGTTTGGGTGCTAGAGTTTCAGAATGCATCCCAACAGAAGGTTGCATTCTGAAACTCTAGTGTAGAATTGCACCATACTGTATGAGTGCTCTTCTTCACTCTCTCTCTCTCTTCCCTTCTCTCTCTCTCAAATATAATGTAATACATTGTCAACTTGTATCTACTGTAGCTCTTTTCATTACCTGTGTTTCTTTTGCCAACAGAGATACAGTAGATGGTAGTATGCCTTCTGTGCTTTCACATTACCACACACACACACACACACACACGTGTCAATATCATTAGTCCCTAACGTAACCATCTGTTCTTCTGTAAATTTCGTATGCATAAACTGCTAACCAATTCTTGGCAAAAAGCCTTCACTCTGAGCTTCACATGCATCACAGCTAATTAATGAGTTACCTGGGAGAGAACATGAATTGATATTTTGTGTGTCTAATGGGAAATTAAAAAATGCCTAACAACCCTGACTCACACCAAGTGGAGAGTGCTACCAGTGCCTTTCTGGACATTGTCATGACACCGCAGACACTACTGCCAGTGTACATACTAATTGTCACAGGAGGAAGTAGCCGCTACGCCACCTTGTTCAATGAGGTGAGGTCTTTGAATAAATAACTAAATACAATTAAACATTAAATAACAAAAACACAAGTTCGTCACATCAGGGGTGGAGCATGAAAATTACAAGACATATTGCTAAAGAAATATTTAATTTACTGCAAGGTAATGAGAAGCAGACAAGCAGCAATGTGATCAATGAATTATCAATAAATAATAGGAGCGCTCCACATATCTCAAACATCATCACATCTCAAACATCATCACATCTCAAACATCATCACATCTCAAACATCGTCACATCTCAAACATCCTCACATCTCAAACATCATCACATCTCAAACATCATACACCCAACCATCGTCCACATCTCAAACATCATCACATCTCAAACGTCATCACACTCTCAACATCGTCACATCTCAAAACTCATCACATCTCAAACATCATCACATCCTCAAACATCATCACATCTCAACATCATCACATCTTCAACTATCTCATTCACAACGTCATCCACATCACAAACATCATCACATCTAAACGTCATCACATCTCAAACGCCATCACTTCTCTCAAACGTCATCACATCTCAAACGTCATCACATCTCAACGTCATCACTTCTCATACGCATCACTTCTCAAACGTCATCACATCTAAAATTCATCACATTCAAACGTCATCACTTCACAAACGTCATCACATCTCAAACGTCATCACTTCTCAAATGCACATCACTTTCAAACGCCATCACCTCTCAAACGTCATCACATCTCAAACGTCATCACTTCTCAAACGCCATCACTTCTCAAACGTCATCACATTCAAACGTCATCACTTCTCAAACGTCACATCTCAAACGTCATCACATCTCAATCGTCATCACATCTCATTGTCATCGCATATCAATTGTCATCACTCATCTATGTCATCGTTTCACAAACGTCATCACATCTAAACGTCATCACATCTCAAACGTCATCACTCTCAAACGTCACCACTTCACAAACGTCATCACATTCTCAAACGTCATCACTTCTCAAACGTCATCACTTCTCAAACGTCATCACATCTCAACGTCATCACATCTCAACATCATCAAATCTCAACGTCATAATTTCACAAACGTCATCACTCTACAAACGTCATCACAATCTCAAACTACTCACATCTCAAACGTCATCACATTCTCAACGTCATCACTTCACAAACGTCATCTCAAACGTCATCACATCTCAAACGTCATCACTTCTCAAACGATCACTCTCAAACGTCATCACATCTCAAACGTCATCAATTCCAAACGTATCACTCTCAAACGTCATCACTTCTCAAACGTCATCACATCTCAAACATCCTAACATCTCAAACGTCATTACATCTCAAACGTCATCACTTCTCAAACGTCATCACATTACAAACGTCATCCATCTCAAACGTCATCACATCTCAACGTCAACATCTCAAACGTCATCACTTTCAAACGTCATCACATCTCAAATCCTCACATCTCCAACACGTCATCACATCTCAAACGTCATCACATCACAAACGTCATCACATCACAAACGTCATCACATCTCAAACGTCATCACATCTCAAAGTCATCACTTCTCAAACGTCATCAATCTCAAGCATCACATCTCAAACGGCATCACATCTCGACATCAACACATCTCATACATAATCTTCATACAACAAGTCATCCAATAAACAGATTCAATATTAGTTTCAGCACTAAACACTAAAGTCAATCAGTAAAACTGCACACAATTAAGGAGAGCGTGCCCTGGGAGAAGGAGAGCGGATTGAAGGGAGACGGGCACTCACGCACACTCACACATTCTGGTTCCACTGAATTTGGACTATGACACAGTCCACACTCTCATCCTTCAGCACACGCAAACCTGTACACACATAAAAGAGATCTGCTGGACACAGGGAAAACTGGCTATTCAAAAGGAAATCCACCCCCTACCAACAGGTAGCACCTGGAGATAATCACAATTGAATGCAAGCACATAATAATCACAGTCAACCCAGAGAGTGTTCAAAACTGAAAGGGTTCAACCAGAGTGGGTTCAAAACTGAGAGGGTTCAACCCAGAGTGGGTTCAAAACTGAGAGGCTTAAAAGAGTGAGTACATATGTTGTAAGTAAAATCAAAACAAGGTTAAGCCGAATAGGACAGGATTCAGTTGAATTGACATTAACAGTTCGCCCATGTTAGTGATATCACCTTGTAAGAAACTTTCAATAACTTGTCAAAGCCACCCTTCTCTTTGATGAACGTTGTACTGCACATGTCCAGTTTTGGCAATATACATAACGTTGAGAAGGTGAGAAGATGTCTTTTTGGTTGAAAATAAATATTTTTGGTTAAAAAGACATTGAAACTATGTGTTTTCATGTCATTTGATTACTGGGAACATGATCCCATGGCATGTGCTCACTGCTCAGCTTGCCACCCCATTGTTTTCTAGCGTGATCAGGGATTTATATTGGAGAGACTGTTTCTATGCATCTTCCTACATTGTCTATCTTTGGTCACGCACAGAGTCCTCCCTTTTCTCTTCTGCCTTCCAAAAGGATATCATCAAATCCAGACGCAGTCGCTGCAAAAGAATGGGATCTCAGATGTGCTGCATATACAGTGCATTCGGAACATATTCAGACCCATTCACTTTTTCCACATTTGGTTACATTACAGCATTATGGTAACATTTGTTTTATTTTTTTAACTAGGCAAGTCAGTTAAGAACAAAAACATGAATTATATAAATTAAAATGCTCATCAATCTACACACAATAACCCATAATGGCAAAGCGAACAGGATTTTAGACATTTTTGTAAATGTATTAAAAATAAAAAACAGATACCTTATTTACATAAGCATTCAGACTCTTTGGTAGGAGACTCGAAATTGAGCTCAGGTGTATCCTATTTCCATTGATCATCCTTGAGATGTTTCTACAACTTGATTGGAGTCCACCTGTGGTAAATTCCATTGATTGAACATGATTTGGAAAGGCACACCTGTCTATATAAGGTCCCAGCATTGACAGAGCAAAAATCAAGCCATGAGTTGAAGGAATTGGCTATAGAGCTCGAGGCAGGATTGTGTCGAGGCACAGATATGGGAAGGGTACCAAAACATTTCTGCAGCATTGAAGGTCCCAAGAACAGTGGCTCATCATAATAATGGAAGAAGTTTGGAACCACCAAGACTCTTCCTAGAGCTGGCCGCCTGGCCAAACTGAGCAATCAGGGGAGAAGGGCGTTGGTCAGGGAGGTGACAAAGAACCCAATGGTCACTCTGACAGGTTCCTCTGTAGAGATGGGAGAAACTTCCAGGAGGACAACCATCTCTGCAGCACTCCACCAATAAGGCCTTTATGGTAGAGTGGCCAGATGGAAGCCACTCCTCAGTAAAGGCACATGACAGCCCGCTGGGGTTTGCCAAAGGGACCTACAGTAAAGGACTCTCAGAGCATGAAAAACAAGATTCTCTGGTTTGATGAAACTCTTCGCCTGAATGCCAAGTGTCACGTAGGGAGGAAACATGGCACCTCCCTACAGTTAAGCATGATGGTGGCAGCTCTCATGCTGTGGGGATGTTTTCAGAAGGTAGGGACTGGGGGACTACTCAGAATCGAGGGAAAGAT